>NC_061103.1:10838620-10911370 GCF_015104395.2 Macrobrachium nipponense | reverse complement strand
GCACACCAAGGGTTGGGGGTCAGTGTCCTTCGAATTTGTCCCAGAATTCGTGGCTAAGACCCAGAATCCCTCGGTGCAGGAAGACAGGTTCATCTCCTTTTCTATTCCATCTCTGGATGACTTTGTGGGCGGCGATTCTCAAGAGCTCTTTGTTGTGTCCTGTCAGGGCTCTGCAATGCTATCTTAAGAGGACATGACATCTTAGGCCAGGTTGTCATAGGCTTTTTGTTAGCACGGGGCATTCTAAGAAAGAGGTGACCAAGAATACAATCTCTTTTCGGTTATGTGAAGCTATCAGACAGGCAAATTTGACTCTTGATGATCCCGCCGCCGCGTCTGTGCAGGCTAGAGCACATGATGTCAGGGGTATTGGTCCCTCTCTGGCTTTCAAGAATTTGGCTGTTCACAGAGTTTTGAGCGCGGTACCGGTACTACTCGTTACACCATTCAACGATTGGTTCACCATCCACGTTCACCTCTTTCTACCTTAAGGATGTTGCCCACAGATCTATGGACACTTTCCTTGGGTCCTGTGGTGGCTGCCCAATAGATCATGTAACTCATCGTTGCTCTTAATCGGACATGTTTGTATCTTACCCCAAAATGATTGTGTGGAAGAGAGAATGAGAGAGTTGGTTGGTCTCTTTCTTTCTCTTGTTCCTTTCCTTCTTCCTACGGGCAGGTTGAGGAATAGACACGTCATTTGCTGAACTGGTCTGATACTGGTAGTTTAGTTGCTTTGTGTTCAAATAGTCAAACCCTCTATTCAGTAGCATTTACTCCACTCTCTAGCAAGGGGGAGTGAGGAGTGACAACGAACCCTGATGCATTGGTTTATCAAAGTCAAAATTTCTCTTTAGTTCCCAATTGCAATGGATCTTCCCATATATCATTGTATGTAACCCAGTTGGCTGAGTTGTTGGATATCAGAGTATCTAGCTTCTCACAGGGATTAGTCCCTCCTGTAGATATTTCTTTTGGAGTTGGGCAGGTGGGTTGGCCCGCAGCCGGTGGAGGATTTCTTTACCTCCCACCAGTTATAAGTCTACCCAATTGTTAAGACCAAAGGTTTGTTCACGTAAATGACAAATTTTCTAAGACAATTTGTACTTTTCATAGCAACAAACCTAAGGTCTTAACATTTTACTGCCCACCTCTAGAAGTCCCTCTGTCATCTTATGACATCCTGGGTTGGGAAAGACTAAACGCGATAGCGTGGGTGCGCGGTCTTTGACCAGTTTTCACCCGATATATGCACGCATTGCCAGATCTCAAAGATTCCTTGCTTTTCAATCTCCGATTGTTTGACCCGATCCAGCTGGGAGCTAGAATATTATCCAATTGTTAAGACTTCAGGTTTGTAGCTATGAAAAATACAAATTGTCTCAGAAAATTTGTCATTTTTGGTGAGCAGTAGGGAAGACAGAGGCAGAATAGCATTAAAAGAAAGAAGAGGCTTGATTATAGAACAGGTGGAAAAGTTTAAGATCTACTTTAAGCCAAGAGGGAGGATGTGAGACTGAAGTTGACAGTAGGATAAAAGCTAAATTGGGGAAGTGGAGAGTGGTAACTGGAGTAGTATGTGATAAGAAAATGTCAATCAAGCTAAAAGTCAAGATCTATAGCAAAGTAATAGGACCAGTGTTAATGTATGGACCGGAAATATGGGCTCTAAGAAGAAAAGAGGAAGTGAAACTTGAGATGAGAATGCTGAGGTGTATTATGGGCATATCACTGCTCGAAAGATTGGAAATTGACAAAATAAGAATGGCAGGCTTAGTACAGATTACAGAGGTGATAAGATAGCCATGATTGAGATGGTATGGGCATGTGTTGAGGATGGATGATGAGGAAGGAGTGACAAGGGCTTGGGAGAAACCTATTAGAGAAAGAAGATTGAGAGGGAGACTGAGCATTAGATGGCGAGATAAAGCGAAGGAAGATATGGAAAGAAGAGGTTTGGTGGAGGATGATGCCTCTGACAGAAGGCAGTGGAGAAGGCGCATCAGGCAACGACCCCTTAATGTAGGGATAACGGTGGAAAAGAAGAAAGGCTAGAAAATAAAATTTCTTATCAAACTTGTCTTTGAGGCAAGCAAAGCGATTCAGGTCAG
The DNA here is from genome assembly GCF_015104395.2 of Macrobrachium nipponense. NCBI lineage: Eukaryota > Metazoa > Arthropoda > Malacostraca > Decapoda > Palaemonidae > Macrobrachium > Macrobrachium nipponense. The sequence continues at coordinate 10,909,256 of NC_061103.1, read as the reverse complement.
GAGCGTGTAAAACAGGAGTAGGAAAATGATATTGTTATGATACAATAAAGTTTCATACATACTTACCTGGCAGATATATACATAGCTAAGACTCCGTCGTCCTCGACAGAAATTCAAATTTCACGGCACACGCTGCAGGTAGGTCAGGTGATATACCGTCCTACCCTGGGTGGCAGGAATAGGAACCATTCCTGTTTTCTATCATATTTTTTCTCTTCCACCTGTCTCCTGCGGGGAGGCTGGGTGGGCCATTAATCGTATATATCTGCCAGGTAAGTATGTATGAAACTTTATTGTATCATAACAATATCATTTTCATACAATCAACTTACCTGTCAGATATATACATAGCTGATTGACACCCTTTGGTGGAGGGTAAGAGACAGCTAACATGGAATAGACAGGTAAACAACATATGTTGTAGGTATAAATAAACCTTGTTCCTATATGTAGATAGTGGTAGACTTCATATGGCTGTTGCCAAGGAGTCTGCATCACCTCAAGAACTTTAGCGAGATGTGATCTGTGGCCAAGAGTTCTTGTGGGTCTGCCGATGGGGTCTTATCCACTTACTCGGCAGAGCCTAAAAGGTACTTGTCAATGGGTGCTAATCCACTTATATGACAATACACCTATGCCCATTGGCATAACTAAGAAGCGCAACACCGATCCCGATCACCTGATCCTATCACGAGGGTTCGCGCTCAAATTGAAAAGTTATTCCCACACTCCTTTCAAAAACCCCAATAATTTCACTAAGTTAAATAACTTTAACTCAAAGTTAAGGATCAGGTGTCGTCTCCTTATCCAGTAACGTATCCGCAGAACGTATAAACCAAAAAGAGAAGGATCTCTGGTAGGTTAACTTGACATCCTTTGTGTAATGAGAAGTCAACACAGAGTTGCTCTATCGTACAATACAGCTAATATGTCTTCTATGACATATTTGTTATGTAAAGAACAAGAATTTGCAAAGTGCGCACTCCTACAGCTGTTTGAAGGAATCAAGTCACTGAAGTGCTTAGGAGATCTCCATGTTCAAAGAAGACCAGGGCTTTCTTGAAATGGATCTCTCCCGTCTGAAGCCTGAAGCCTGGCAGGAACCTAGCGCCTGGCTGGTGCTTCGCTCTTGGTTGGAGCCTAGCGCTTGTCTGGTACCTCTCGCTTGACTGGGCGTCTCTCAGCTGGTTGACGCCTCGCGCCTTAGCTGGAGATTCGCACCTATCTGGCGCCTCGCGCCTGGCTGACGCTTTGCGTCTGGCTGGCTGTGCGCGCGCCTCGCTGGCACCTCGCGCCTGGCTTGAGCTTCGCACCTAGCTGCGCCTCATGCCTGGTTGGCTCCTCGCGCCTGGCTGGTGCCTTGCACCTGCTGGCGTTTCGAGTTTGCCTGATGTCTGGCTGACCTCCCTCACTCCTGGTTCCAGGCTTGGCTCTTTTTTAGCATCTGGAGCCTGGCTGGATCCCTCCCAATTGCTTGAGCTTCTAGCTTGGTAGAGTCTCGAGGTTGCCTGGCGATGTACACATCGGACATTCTTATCTGTCCGAGGTTGTTCGCCTCTAGCGCATATGCGCCAGGTTGGAGGCCCGCTCCTGTCTCTTCATCAGACAACTACATAACGGCACTTGGCATCTGGCTTGCGTTACATTGTCTGAAAGTCCTGAAGAATCACAATGGTTCATCCAGACAGGAGAAGAATGGAAGAAATTCTTCCACTCTGAGCTTTAGGCCTCTCCGGCAATGGGAGGTGATTGTATCCAGCTACATCTAGTATGTGATAGTAATCTAACAGTGCGAGAGATAAGAGTCTTTATCCAATGAGGATCCTTCGTGATTATTTCCTTTGCTAACTAGATCTTTTCTGAAATGATGATGAGGTTTCTCGTTGCCGAATCTTCCCTATCCTTGCTCTGAGGAAGGGAAGGAGCCTGGAAGCCGAAGGTAACTCCGAGCTGAAATTGGGAGGACCCTGATTTCTAGCTCTAATGTATCTCTCTCAATGTCTTCTGGGATATTTCGAGTCCTCCTCGTATTCAAAAGACTCTGTAGGAAAAATGTTTTTAACCATTTTTTTCTTTCGTAGAAGAAAACATAAGTATCCTGTCTGGACAAACGAAACTTCTCTCCGAAATCGTTGAGTCAGGAATAGAGGGTTAAATTTCTTTTAACAGACATACGCTGATAAAAAATCATTGCCAAGTCTCCACTGAATAAGATGCGAGATTCCAATGCTCAAAAACTTTCAATATTTTCTTGGCAGTTTAGGGCCAAGAGAAAACCAAGAATTCTCTCCTAAAGTTTTCCAAGAAATTTTTTATGAGGAGCAGTTCCATCTTGTCAGAACACGGAATCTGAGGCCCAAAATAGGATCCCATTCTAAGTATAAGATCTCCTACCTTTATCGTATAGAGGTATTGTATAAGATCCCGAAGATCTAAATTCTCTGCTATCTCCAATACTCTTTGTCGAGAGTATATCATTTTACTGTATTCATTGAAAGCAGAAAATACAAAGGTGAAACTTCCCCCTGAAAGGGAAGAAAACCACTATGTGGTTCACAGAGGTATCGGAAGAGGACAGTTTCCCCCTTCCATTTAGCACGATCTTCAGCCACTCTATGTCTTAGCCTGTATTGAAGGAATTATCAAGCTTCTCTTGAAAATCCTCTCATTCATGTTTACTTCTGGTCAGTCTGCAAGCAGACAGACTCAGATTGGATAGGTTTTTCAGGTCCATTATTTATAATAGTTTCCGATAAAATCTCTAATCTCTTAGAAAAACCCTTCCGACCCATGCTGAGAGAATAACGTGGCCTCTGTGAATCCAACCTCTCTATGGCCAAAATGAGGCATTCATCTTCTTCCTTTGACACCCATTTATCTTAATATCTGTTAAGAATATATATAACTAGGGGAAAAAAGACTAAGTTTATTCCCCATTAACAGTAAAGATGGCGTATTGTTACCTTTTGTTCGAGAATAAGGCAGCAGTTTGTAGTTTAAGAAGTGCCTTATTACACCTCCGCGAAGAGATCTATAAAGAAGGTTCTCTCAGACTTCACAACTCTTCCAATAAATGTTATACTGATGTTTAACAGTTATCGTTGATCGAGAAGGTGTCTCGGAAGTGCAAACTGATACACGAACCTCTTGATATGTTTCGTTCCGTGGTTTTTGTTCTCAATAGCTTCTATTTATAACGGGAACAGAGGAGTAGAAAGAGAAATTCTCGATGTTCTTAGAGATAAGATAGAGACTGATGGACTTATAGGTTAAGAATTCGCTAAATCGAGAGAAAAGATCCTGTTAGGGTGAATCTTACGCTTCTGGCTTGCGCCGGGATGAGCTATTAAAACGTATTATAGTCCATCCAGGGACATCCTTCTGGACACGAAAAGGATGTTTCCCATCGAACTCATCCAAACTTCTCCTGAGCAAAATTCTATTCTAAAAAGATTATGCGGTCTTCATACGTTTCTAAAAAGCATGAGATAATTATCTCATAATCGTGCTCTGCCGTATAAGAATCCTTAATAAACCTGCACATTTCAGTAAACATCATTAATCTAGAAACCTATGTAAGGATGTTAAGAAACTGTAGTCTACTTCGGTGTGTGCATATGACTTGACCATACCGTAGTCTAAAGGATGATTTTCTTTACATTCTTTCTTTCCTCCGAGACCGAGGGAGAATGGAAAAATTTCTATCTTTGTAATACAATTTAGTATTAGACAAAGGAGATCCTAACAAGAAGCAAGGATCGAAGAGAATCATTCCAGTTTCCTATTACATGGACGTAAAGCTGTAATGAACGGGTTGCTAAGGTCTTGTAATCTGAAAGACCTGCACCCTCCTTGACTTCCTAGTCTATTATGTCTTCCATCTCTTGCTCCAAATGTTGGTAGAGCCTCTCTTCACAAAGAGAGGGACTATTTCTCCGAAACAAACCCTCATGACAGAGATGAAGTCGCTTAGGCGAACATTAATTCCCTGTCATGAGAAGATTGTTCTAGTTAGAAAAACTCCCACAGTCACAGTCCCTCCTGACATGGGGTACGGTCGCCTGTGCGAAATCTTGTGTCCCTGTCAGGAAAACCAACTGATCTTGTGACAAATCTCAAAATAGGAGAGTCTTCGTGAAATCTATCTCCAAACACAAAGAAGCTTGAGATCCTGGCGCCTGGCATCTGGCTGACGCTTGGTTGGAGCCTTGGCTCCTCGCATCTGGAAGACGCCTCGCACCTGTATGACGCCTCTCGTCCGCCGAGCGTCCTGGCTGACGCTTCGCGTTTGGCTGACTGCTCACATCTGGAAGACGCCTCGCGCCTGGAAGACGTCTCGCACTCAACTGGCGTCCTGGCTGGCGCCTCGTGCTTCGATGATGCTTCACGTCCGGAATAAGTCCTGGCTAGAGTCTCGCGTCTGGCTGATTCCACGCCTCTGTATGACGCCTCGCGCCTGGAAGATGCCTCACGTTTAGCTGGCGTCTTCTGTGCGACATCTTGTCTGGTATATGCCTCTCTCGCTCTCGAACTAGACCGAAAATCTTCCTCTACTTGTTTTAGAAGACAAAGCTTCAGTCTGAAAGACGCCGTCGTTTTTGGTTCAGGAGAGAGGAGGACGAGACTTCTTGATCGTAAGAGAAACGTCCTTCTTACGAGGAGGATGTCTAGCCATAACTCCTACCAAGGAGGCTAGCTTCTCTTGAACAGCCAGTAGGATACTCTTAGAAGCTTCTCCCGCACCCTCTTCAAATGGGTAGGGGAGGGAGAGGCCTCGTAGGAGTACCGCTACGTCCATATAGGGGGACGTCGACACAACTTCACCTTTTTGATCGAGGAGGGAGCTTCATCAGTGAAGCGCTCTGGCTCGAGTTCAAAGAAGGGTTTCTTTCTTCCAAAGCCTTTCAGGGTGGGGCTTGGAGAGAATCCGAGTCTTTCCACCCTCATATAAGTGAAGGAGAAGCAGAAGAAGAGAAACACCTCTCGCAGGACGCTTTTTCTGAAGCGGTCCTGAGAAGTCTGTTGCGAGAAAGATAATAATCTTGCATCTTCAAGAAAATTCTTCGTATATGAAACTTCTTTCTCCTTATCCACCAAGACTCTTGATGGGTGCCTCGTCCGAGTTCTCATAGACTTCTAGCGGACGGGATGCCAGAAGGAAGAGGTCCTCTTTCCGAGAAGGACCCTCCTTAGTACTCCAACCAATGAAGATATCTGCTGTAGTAACTTTCCCAGATCTTCGCAGCTACTTCTTACTTCTCCGTATCCGATCTATGGGAAGGAGGATATACTTCCGTAATACTTTCCGGGATATAATCCAGTTACTTAGAGATTTCTAAGAACTTTAGAATGTCTCGAAAATTCGTCAGAACTTCCCCCTTTCCGATGAGGAATCGGATAACGAAATCACTATTATAGGATACCTTTCCAACGGTTATCCTTGGCAGTCTGGGACGCTACTACAGATCCTGCCGAGGGGACGCCCGACCGGAGGTGATTCTCTGAAACCTCCTTACGGCTTTCGACATTCCTTCTCCTCTGGGTTTGTGAGCTTGGAAGAGGTCTAGGCCTGAGAGCGAGGACAGAGCCGATCGGGCGCACCCTCATTATTATAGGACGCCTTTCCAATGGCGAACTTGGCAGTCTGGGACGTGCTACAGAACCTGCCGAGGGGACGCCTGACCGGTGGGGTTCTCTATAACCTCCGTAAGGCTTTCGACTTTCCTTCTCCTCTGGGCATGGGAGCTTGGAAGAGGTCTAGGCCTGGGAGAGAGACAGAGCCGATCAGATGCACCCTCCACTGCAAAGGGGAACACTAAAATCACTCTTACCTTTCAATAGCTCATATTTTGAGCTACATTCCTTTGTCTTCAAATTGCAATATGAATTTGAAGATTCTGTGAAGTAAGAAGGAGATGAGTATACAACACTACTAGTATTGTTAATGCTCTAACTGCTCGTTAGTACGAGAGCTATAAAAACTTCTAAAGGAAGCGAAACTAATTCTATTTATTCTGACTTCCTCAAGAAGAAAGTTAGCTTAAAATTCCTCAATTAATTTTAACATTTACTACACGTTATTAATGAATAAATATTAAAATTTTCCTTTTGCAAACTATGTGAGTGTCTACCGAAAAGTTCGGTAGTTACACGTAAACAATTCTTCAAAATTTTCGAAGCCAAAGTTATTAAAACAAATTAATATGCGTATGCCGAACCAAAGACCTAGTACTTCCCTGCAAAAGATAGCCCAGAAGATTGATGGCGATGAAATCCAAAAATCAAGTCAGGAGAACTGCAAACGTTGTTTACATTCCAAGCGACAGAAAAAATATGATAGAAAACGGGAATGGTTCCTAATCCTGCCACCCAGGGCAGGACGGTAGATCACCTGACCTACCTGCAGCGTGTGCCGCGAAATTTGAATTTCTGTCGGGGACGACGGAGTCTTAGCTATGTATATATCTGACAGGTAAGTTGATTGTATGAAACAGTGGTTTAGGAGGACTGGAAATCGGAGATATTGGTTTTGCAGGGGAAGAGAAAATAGAATTATCAGTAGTACCTGACTTCTTAGTCAAGTCTTGTGTAGTTAAGGCCTTAGTCTTGGCTCTCTATAAGCTGTTTTTTGTTCCGACACGGCATACAAACCTTCAGTCCTTTACAATAGGAAGGTACTAGCGGCAGCTGGATAGGTCGTAAGCTTTCGAACAAGGGGTTCGGTAGTTTAACTGCTTGTCCGACAGGCGCGCGCGGGAGCGCGACTGGTAGGTAAACAAACCACTTTTGCTTTCGGCCTGCTGGCGTGTGGACGTGTATCATCGCTCTCTGCCCGCTTATCGTCGTTGCTTTCGCATGGTTGTGTTTTTTCTTTTTTTCTATTTAGCTAGTGAAACTGAATTGTAAGTACAATCATTTCATATTTATTTCCATTGAATTCAAGTGTGAATTAAAGGATCTTGGTTTCACCACGCCCTCCGATTACCCGAGTGCCGGGACTGAGGGCGTAAGTGCAGGAATTCATTTTCCCAGAAATGATCCTCGTATTGTGTATGCTCCGGTGCCGAGGGCGGGAGCGCTCGCTCCGAGCGTATAGGGTTGGGTTGGAAATGTGTAGATGAAAATCGTAGTGCTCTTTTCATATATTTTTTTGACCTGTATGCCCGTTGCCGAGCGAATGCGCTCGGCACGGAAACTTATTCTGTATGGAAGTGGAATCGCAAGTACAGTATTCTTTTTCATTTTATATATTTATTTTGATTGTAGCATACTCATTTTGGATCAGTTTCCGAGCTTACCCGGAAATTGATCCTTTCCCCTTTTTATTTGAATGAAGTGAAATCGCAAGTGCAGTTCTTTTTCATTTTCATATTTTATTGAGATTGCATTGTTTATGGGATCAATGTTTCCGCTATTTCCCTGGGAATTGATCCTTCCCCCCCCTTTTTATTTGTATGAAGTGAAATCGCAAGCGAAGTATTCTTTTTCATTTTCATATTTTTTTTTTGATTGCATCAATTCATTATGGATCAAGGTTTCCATAAACCTTGATCCATAAGGTAAGGAATGGATCCTTTTACCTTGCGCTCGGTACCGAGGCGCAAATGCGCTCGGTACCGAGGGCGCAGGGCGCAAATGCGCTCAATCCGAGCCCTTATTCATTGTGAAGTGAATCGTAATGCAAGATGCTTTTTTCATTTTTATTCCTTATTATTGATTGCATCAATATTTATTTGGTTCAAGTTCCGCTCAGTCAGGGATTTGATCCTTATGCCCTTGCATTCGGGCCGATGGCACGATTGCTCTCGGGCTCTTATATTGTTGTTGGGTACATGGGTGCTGTGCGGGGGTGGGGAACGAGAACCCCCCCGCTCAGCTCCCACAGATGGCCCTTCCCCTTGGGGTGGGGGGTGGGTTGGGGGGGGGGGAGGTTATCGCGTTCTTCTCCTCGCCCGATCCGTCGAGCGCGGGGGAGGGCGCTCGGTGCCCGATGTACAATTGTATTCGGGTCTTCCACTCGTTCGAGAGGGCTCACCCCCCCGCGCGAGGGGACTTCCCCCCCACTAATCGCTACTACTGTTATGTTTTCCGCAGGTGCTACTGCCACGAGGGTGGACCTTGGTGAGGTATGGGCGTCCTTCCATTGCAGGGCGTGCTAGTGTCCAGGGGCTGCGGTTCTATGTCTGGGCCTACTGTGGTCACCATGGAGTGGTGACCACGCTCCAGGTGACGACGTCCCTCCTCACCTGGTTTACTCGCCTCACGTGGTAACAGTCTTGCCTACAGCCGCTGTGAAGTGCCGTTCGCCGTACCGAGAGGGGGGCGTGCCGCCGCCGCTCGTGGTTGCCGCGCTGCAGCAACCACACTTCCGCTTGCCCTAGAGCTCGCCACCCCTGGACCTGCCGCCTGGTACCAGGATGTTGCTGGCTGCTGCTCCACTTCCTGTGTTTCCGGTGCTGCCTGCCGTACCTGCCGATTCTGGGCTGACTGTCCATGCAGTTGCTGCGCTGGCTGTCCCTGCCGTTGCTGCGCTGGCTGTCCTGCCGTTGCTGCGCTGGCTGTCCCTGCCGATGCTGTGCTGGCTGTGCCTGCTGTTCCTGAGATGCCATACCTGCTGATGTCGTCCCTGTTCGTGGTGGTACTACCCCAGACTTTGGTCTGTCTGTACAGGTGCTCCGGGCCCTGTGGCTTCGGCTACAGCAGCCCGGCTCCGCCCTGGATAGCAGATCTTACGTCTGTCCTGAGGAAGCTGACGAAGAAGAGGAGGAAGGTGTCGTCGTCGTCGTCTTCATCTTCTTCATCGTCGTAGGCTGCCGCCTCTTCCCCTTCTCGACTTCTAAGGCTTCACAGCCGAGGAAGAAGAAGGTTGCCTCCTCCCTCCTAAGAAGTCTCCCTCGGGAGCTTCTCGGGACCCGTCTCACCTCGGTGGGACGGGAGGGTTCCTTCCGCTGGTCCTCCTGCTCCTTCGGGAGCGCGGGCCCGTCTCTTCTTCCGCAAGGAAGAAGACTACGGGGACCAGAGGGGTACCGGCTAACACCGGTACTCCTCGCCTGGTGTCAGTGGTTCGCCACTGCATCAGGGTCCGTCTCGGCCTCTTGTTCGCGGGAGGTACCGAGTGTACGGTCGCCTACCAGCACCGTGCAGCCAGGAACCAGACCTCTGAGTCCGCTCAGCGTCAGGTTTCACGGCACGGGGCGGAAGACTGGTGACAGCCGCTCACGCGACTCTCACCAGACCACAGCTCACTCTCGCGGCGCAACAGCTGGCTACCCGGGGACGTGACGGTCCACGACCGGCCACGGGCTGAGGCTGGGAAGAAAGGTCCTCCCGTTCGCCGTGCCAGCCACGGCTGGAACCAGCGACGTGACGTGCCGTGAGGACAAGCACCGGTCTCACTGTGACAGTGGAGCCTGCAGGTCGCCCTGACCGTCGCTCTCACAGAGAGCGATCGGGTACGGCAACCAGCACCAGCTCTTCTGACACTCGAGATTGGGGCCGCTGTGCTCAGTCCAGCCGTTCTCCACAGCGAGACGGTTCGACCAGGCCTGCAGCTCGATCGCCACCGCGGGTTGACGATCGCCTGCAGCCCTCCAAGCTGCTGTTCTGCCAGCGAGCGACGAGGGAGCGTCAGGTCTGCCTCTCCCGTACCTTCAACCTCCTCGGGTTACACCGGGAGGAGCGAGGTTATTGAGGAGTTGATCGTGAGGGGTGCGCCCCTCATGATCCCACCACGACGCCCTACGTGCCAGGCACGGTTCTTGGACCGGCCAGGACGTATGCGCAAGTGGATGGGGAAGACCGAGAGGGCTGTCGCTGTTCCCACCCCCTTCTTAGGAGGAAGGTTCTCGGAATATGCTCTTGTTCGAAGGGCTTAACGGTCCCACTCTGCAAGATGCTGTGACTTCCGAGATCTAGAGGAACTTTGCCGAGGTTATGGCGCTGATTCGTCAGGCAACAACGACCTCGGGGAAGGATGCCGCTCCACCAGCAGAAGCCACGTCTCGCGGCTCGAGTCGTTTTGGGGCCTCCCGAGAGGGAAACCCAAATCGACGGTGGGTCTGCCGCGATCGGAGCTTGCCGACTGTGTTGAACCTCCAGTACCTCCGTCTCCGGACAAGAAGGCTCTCTCAGTTCTGGCCGGTCGAACAAGCTACTTCACTTCCTCTACTGCGACAGAGGCGTTCTACGTGTCTTCGGACACCGTATTTGAATACCCCTTCGGTCCTCCTGGGGTTTCGACCTCGACGAGGACTGGAATGAGTCGGAGGACGGTATCGGCTCTCTCCTGTCAGGTGTCGATCAGCCCCACCCAGACGACGTTCACAGTGGCGGCAGACCCTTACCTACAGTATGAGTTCGTAAACCCTCCTCGGGGGAAAAGTTTTTCTCCTGACGATACGTTTTCCCAGGCTCTGAGAGGCCGATGGCTGCTCCTTTTCTTCTCCAACTGCTAGTTCCGCTGGGAAGGCGAGCCAGTATCCAATTCCTCCCCCATTCCCTCTCTCCTTACGGCTACGAAGGGAAAGGGGAGGGATCCTACAGAGATTTCTCTGTAAGATCCCACGTTAGGGGCTGCGCTACCGGGGGGACCTTCGGGTCCTACCTGACGTAAGCCCCGGTTGTTGAGGAGGGATCCTGCCCCTTTCTCGATTCCTACGGGAATCGAGAGGACCACCAGCCGATATCGTTTGACGAATTCGGTGGGGGGTTTCGCAGAGTGCTTAGAATTCTACGGAATTTCTAGCGCACTCAGAGTGTTCGAGTTTTTTACGATCTCCAAACACTTAGGCGAGACCACGGTCCAAAGTGAGCGAGAATCCCCGATAATTGTTACACGATAATCGGGAACCTCGACTTATGCTCGAATTCCTGTAATTTCTAGCATTTGGAAGAAGACTGCTGCTGAAAGAAGAGTATCTCACAGTAGGCGTTTAAACCTGGAATAGAGAAGAACGGACGGGAACTTCCAGTTTGGCTTGAATTATCGTCTTCGGTATTCTGTTCACCATTGAAGCTTTCCTTTGGGAAAGACTTCTCCTTCACTCTCTTGACTAGAGAACGAGGTGGTCGATCTCCAATCCTTATTCTCATTCCTCGAGGGGAAAAGAATTTAGGATGGAGGTCGTGGTACAGAACCTACAAATATACTACGGATATTATTCCCTCGCGCATGATTCTTTTAACAGTTGAATTGTCCGGGGGGTAGGCGCATACCGTAGTTAATTTCTCTACGGTTTGTGACCGAGACGAATTGTATCTTAATTGAACTGTAACTCGGGGTTGCCTGCAACCTCCCAGCAGTTATCAGTTTTCGATTTTAGATACTTGGTATTGTCATGACAACACCAAATCAGCGTTTTGTATTTACCGAAATCCGTTTCGGTTAAATATAATTGCTCGAGTCGTATTCTTATGCTCGATGGTTCTACGCCGAACGCATTCCTTCGTGGAATAATGGATTACCTGGCAACTCAGGATGACGAGTCACCGAGAGCTACTGCATATTGAACTGCCTGATAGCGGCTCAGTATCAGCTAGGTCTCGGAGATGCACGGTCGGTTACGTCTCTCTCTCCCCTGGTTTGATTGACTACCGAACCGTATCTCTGCCCAACAATCATGGACTTAGGTCTCTGATTAACGGGGATTCTCGCAATAATGAAGGACCATCTACTGCTGTGACGCTCGATTTCATCGCTTCGACATTGCGAGAATTTTCAACAGAGATATCTCTTGGACTCTTTCATCTTTCTGTTTACCGCACGGTAACAGAAGTCTGTACTAGTCAACCGCTGCATCGCACCGCGATAATGCGAATGATTTTTGCAGACATCTGAGTTTGTCTTCAAAATATCTCGTATTCGTAGGTGTGCAATTATTCATTGCTCGCCCCACAGAATTAACAGATATGTCAGAAGACATCGCCTACTCCTCCGACCTGACAGCTCTACTTCCAAATGTTCAGCCCATGAGAAGCAGTTCTTCAGGCAGTATTTCCCTGTCTTCATTACTGAAAAGCGCTCCGCTTTTATTGCAACTACGATCCTCACCGGACAGCAATGAATAGCGGTTAGCGTTCTCAGTCTTTGTAGCACAGGTTCAGAATCTTGAGAATCCTTCTCTCGGTTCAGCTGTGAAGACGTAGGTTGCATTTTCTGTACACCTTCGTCTTCAACAACACATAGTGTTGTTTCTCCTTAGCCGAGAATCAACTATACTATGAGTTATCTTGCCATCAAGGACCTCGGTCTCTAGAAGGCAAGTGACTTTCGCCTGTTGGGCACATGCCTTAAGAGAGTCATCACCTTGCCTTCTGGCATCGGTGACGAACAAATTATTTGTTTAGTCTCTTGGCATAACCCTTTTAAGGCGAAGGTCACGTGACTTGCTCGGGTGCTTGGACAACTTGCCTCCTACCGAAAGCAGTCAGTCGGCAGCTGTCGGAGTGCCCAAGTCTGTTACGAACTTCGCTGTGGACTTAGTTCGGTTGTTCCATAACAATCTTTTCTTCGTCCTAACGGCTTGTCACAGTACCCATACCATCGACACCCAACATTGAGTGTCGGTGTCCTATCCACTACCGAGAACAACAACTTCGCTGCAGACGGATAGACCAGTATGGGTACAGGACATCACCGAAGTTGAGAAGAGGGATAGGTCATACGACCATTCCTTCTTTTCCTCTGAGGTAATTGCATGACTTTTCCTGCGAAGTCAAGCATCCAGGGGATGGGGATTCGTGACGCTCGATTTCGTACCGCCAATTCGTAGCGAAGACTCAGAACCCTTCGGTTCCTGACGATCGTTAGAGTCCTTCACAATCCCCATCACCCTAATGGACTTCACCGCCTTCGATGCGAAGGAGATGCTGCTTTGTCCTGTGAAAGCGCGACCGCCGCGCCTTTCTGAAGAAACTCGACATCCCAGGCTGAGTGTTGAAGACTCTTCGTCAGCACCAAGATGACCTAGAAGTACACTCCCTCGAGTTACACAAGAACTTCTCCATGGCGCAGGTACTGAAGGCAGGGGTCTGGTACAACCAGACCACTGGCACCTCCTTCTACCTTTTGGATATTGCCCACAGGTCCTTGGATCGTTTTCCTTAGGACCCGTGGTGGCTGCTCAACACGTTGTGTAGCTAACCCAGACCCTAGCAGGCTGAACAGCATCGAGTCTTGGTGTGACTGTAAGAATAGATAAGTGAATGAGAGAGTGACTGGCTTCTCTTCCTATCTTTTTTCTCCCCCTCTACCTGGGGGTAGAGGGATAACGGTCATCACCTTGCTGGATAGGACGAGATGGCCGGTGAGCTACTCGACAGAGCCCCATCCTATCCTTTCACTAGGGATGGGAGCGAATATCCCACACTTCCTCCTACAATTGGGTGGGGGGGGAAGTGGATGCCAACAAGAGACAAACCATAACTTTATGTTGCCTCTTGCAAATAGGAACTTGTTCTTGTTTGCTGGTACGAAGAGATACGCTGGCTCTCTCTTAGTACTTGGTCCAGAGGTCTGACCATTGATCCTGCGGTGCACACCCCGATCAATCGGACAGAGGGCTTGGATCCACCCTCCCTCGCTCTTACGACCAGGGAGGCATTCAAGGTTGGGCGAACACCAGTCTGTTCACAAAAGACTCAGATTCCTCCCACCAAGAAGTTGAGTCTTCCTATTGTAAAAGGACCGAAGGTTTGTATGCCGTGTCGGAACAAATGACAATTTGTCCAAAATTGCATTTTTCCTAACTATACAAACCCTGAGGTCCTTTTCACATAGCCCACCTCATGCCACCCCTCACTCTGCAGTTTTTGCTTGGGCCAAAAGCAAAAGTGATTTGTTTACCTACCAGTCGCGCGCGCGCGCCTGTCGGACAAGCAGTTAACTACCGAACCCCTTGTTCGACAAGCTTACGACCTATCCAGCTGCCGCTAGTACCTTCCTATTATAAAAGGACCTCAGGTTTGTATAGTTAGGAAAAATGCAATTTTGGACAAATTGTCATTTTACGATCCCTCTCTAATTTAGAAAGTTGTGAAGCTAACATTTTTCACTTTTTCTCTTCCCATTCACTAGATTCCTCACAAGTTAAATCAACTGGGCAAACTTGCCCCCTACTGTACAGAAAATGTTTGGGTCATAGCATGCTTTCATCAACCTTGTATTGCAGCTGATACACTAAAATCTGAACATATCTACCAATCAAGAACATGTCAAAAAATTTCAAAAACAGTAAGTTTCCTAAAGTGTCAAAGACAAAAATCATTAAAGTCAATACAGGCAGTCCCAGTTATTGTCAGACTCAGTTAATGGCAATCTAGCTTTATAGCGCTTGTCTAGTGCCAAAAAATTGGTGATTTTTGGCATAAAAATGCACCGAGAACTGGAGTTATACTGCCGATACATACCTAGCAGAGGTGCCATTAACCCTTCAACGCCAACTGGACGTATTAAACATCAACGAAAATTGTCTGTCAGGTGCCGAACCGACGTACGAAACGTTGACAAAATTTTTTTTTTTTTAATTAGAGGAAAAATGGTTATAAGCCTACTAGGCAAAAACTTTTGAATCACACGCCTTGGGGGATACTGGGAGTTCACGGATCAAGCTGTTGTTTTGTTTACAATCGTTATGCAGGCGCGCAAGCGCAAATTTCTTTCTTCTCGCGCTAAAAAGCATCAGCGACACATCTCAGAAATTATTTCGTCACTTTGACATAATTTTTGCACCATTTTATATTAGCCGTTACATAGAGTTTTAAATATGAAAATGTGCGGAATTTCATGTGAATACAAAAAAAAAAACAACCCATGGTTGTAGCTTTTATCAGTTTTGAAATATTTTCATATAAATAACGATAAGTGCCAAAATTTCAACCTTTGGTCAACTTTGACTCTACCGAAATGGTCAAAAAATGCAATTGTAAGCTAAAACTTTTATATTCTAGTAATATTCAATCATTTGCCTTCGTTTTACAACAAATTGGAAGTCTCTAGCACAATATTTTGATTTATCGTGAATTTATGAAAAAAACTTTTTCCTTACGTCAGAGCGGTAACTCTTCCGAAAAAAATCATAACTTTTTTCGTCCGATTGTCGTAATATTTGCAGTTTTATATTAGCCGTTACATAAAGCTTTATATGTGGAAATTTGCGCAATTTCATGCAGAATACAACAAAAAACAACCCATAGTTGTAGCTTTTATCAATTTTGAAATATTTTCATATAAGTAACGATAAGTGCCAAAATTTCAACCTTCGGTCAACTTTGACACAACCGAAATGGTCGAAAACCACAATTGTAAGCTAAAACTCTTACATTCTAGTAATACTCAATCATTTACCTTCATGTTGCAACAAATTGGAAGTCTCTAGCACAATATTTCGATTTATGGTGAATTTTAGAAAAAAAAAAAAAAAACTTTTTTCCTACGTCCGCGCGGTAACTGCCGAAGTCGTAATGTTTGCGTTTTATATTAGCCGTTAAATAAAGGTTTATATGTGAAAATGTGTGCAATTTAATGTAGTATACAACAAAAAACAATCCATGGTTGTAGCTTTTTTCAGTTTTGAAATATTTTCATATAAATAACGATAAGTGCCAAAATAGAAGCTTTCGGTCATCTTTGACTCGACCGAAATGGTAAAAAAATGTAACAGTATGCTAAAACTCTTACATTCTAGAAATATTCAATCATTTACCTTTATTTTGCAACAAATTAGAAGTTTTAGCACAATATTTTGATTTATGGTGAATTTATGAAAAAAAACTTTTTCCTTACGTCCTTGCGGTAACTCTTCTGAAAAAATCAGAAATCTTTTTGTTCGATTGTCATAATGTTTGCACCATTTTAAATTAGCCGTTACAAAGTTTTATATATGAAAATGTGCGGAATTTCATGTAAAATACAAAAAAAAACAACCCATGGTTGTAGCTTTTATCAGTTTTGAAATATTTTCATATAAATAAAGATAAGTGCCAAAATTTCAACCTTCGGTCAACTTTGACTCAACCGAGATGGTAAAAAAACGCAATTGTAAGCTCTAAAACTATTACATTCTAGTAATATTCAATCATTTACCTTTTATTTTTTGCAACAAATTGGAAGTCTCTAGCACAATATTTCGATTATGGTGAATTTATGAAATAAACTTTTTCCTTACGTCCGCGTGGTAACTCTTCCGAAAAAATCAGAAATTTTTTTGTTCTATTGTCGTAATGTTTGCACCATTTTAAATTAGCCGTTACATAAAGTTTTATATATTAAAATGTGCGCAATTTAATGTAGAATACAACAAAAAAACAACCCATGGTCGTAGCTTTTATCAGTTTTGAAATATTTTCATATAAATAACGATAAATAGAAAAAATTCTACCTTCGGTCAACTTTAACTCGACCGAAATGGTAAAAAACTGCAATTGTAAGCTACAACACTTACAGTCTAGTATTATTCAATCAATTACCTTCATTTTGTTACAAACGGGAAGTCTCCAGCACAATATTTTGATTTATGGTGAATTTTTTAAAACATCTTTTTTTTTTACGTCCGCACGTTACGAATTCATGCATCCTATTGTGATAATATTTTCTTTGTGTTGCTTTGATCGTTTTACAATTTGTTATATACCAAAATCATCACAATTTAGTATAGAATACAACGAAAAAATAATTAACTCATTAGCTTTAACCGTTTTGCTCACAGCCTGATTTGTATACAATTATATATAAAAAAAATTTTTTGCACTGTCATATATTCCAATATTTACAGTGGTCCCCCCGTATTCACGAGGGATGCGTACCAGACCCCCCTGTGAATAGTTAGAACCTGCGAATGTTTGGAACCAACTAAAAAAACGCTAAAAACAGCCTATTTTGTTAGTTAAAACTCAACAAAAACCCACTAAAAATTTTCATGCTTGGTTTTTTTAAGTTTTATCACAAAAAGTGTATTTTATGATGAAATTCATAAAAAAAAACCAGGAATTTGTGGATCTTTATCATAGAAAAATACCGCGAATGCGCGAATTTTCCGCGAATAATGCGGGGAAACATTCCCAAGAGAAATCCGCGAATGTGTGAGTCCGCAAATCTGGAGAATGCGAATATAGTGGGTCCACTGTATACATGATAAGACATTTTTTTCATTTCTGATGGTTGCATACTAAACTTCAGGCAATGACAACAAAAGGAGCCAAAAATGAACTCTTAATCTTGAAAATTAAGCGTGATGTGATTTTTTGAAAAAAACTTTTTTTCCGCTTCGGCGCTCACTCGCAAACGCCGCCGGCATACGAGAGACACTTTCGGAAATACCGGCTCGGCGTTTAAGGATTAACGGGTTATTGGCACCACAATCCGGTTCTCAGTGCTATAAATCGCTGAGGTTCAGTTAAATGGGGATTTTCGCTTACCATGAAGCCTGTCAGAACGGAACCCCACCAATAACCGGAGAATGCCTGTATTGAAATAAAAAAACAAAAGCCGAAGGATACCAAGGCACAAAATACTTCACTAACTTCGGAAGAACTCAAGCCGAAAACCAAAATCAAGCTGCATTTTCAATATTGTCTTGGACTGAAGCCAGCAGAAACAAAATTGAGCTCTTGGCTGAGTTGTTCCATTCTCTTGCCCAAGAAAAAAACTAAGAAATAATTCAAGTACTGCCTACGTGAGCAGTTTTGGTTCTTTCTACTTTACATACAGTATACTTCCTAGTTTGGTATTCATTTTATGCACTGGATTCTGAGTTGTTTATAAGCATATATAGTGCTGTATAGTAAAAAATATGAAAAATGCTTAAGAAAAAGCTGCTTTACATCCTTTATATTCTTAAGAAATTGCCTCACCTCTTGGTACTCTCCTATGGGTCTCAAATACTTGAGTATAAAAATCTGTTTGGTATCTCTTGTCACTGGAAACATCTGGAAAGTTCCTACAATGTAACAGCTCATTTCTGCCCAAGATGAATTTGAACAATCTGAGTTCAGCATAGGGTCACAGTTTGTTCCATCACGAGACGCTTTTGGTGAACCAAATATGTTGAATGTTCCACTAGTATTACCATTCTTTGTTGGTGTTGCTGAATTTGCATCTGCAAAGAAGCAATAATTAACTTACAATTCTTGTACAAAAATATTACTATAATATCTTGAAATGACAAAATATTGAACAACTTTATATGAACTTGATATTATCCTTACTTGTATAACTTAAAATTTATCAATAAGACCACAATTGACAATTCAAACAATAATTCCTTATTCATGATACTACATAAAAATCCTGCAAGACTGTGAATAACTTGGAATGTAATAAAAAAAATTTATGTCAAAGGCCAAGCGCTGGGACCTTATAGGTCATTCAGCGCTGGAAGGGAAATTGAGAGAAAAAAAGGTTTGAAAGGCGTAACAGGAGGAAAACCTCACAGTTGCACTATGAAATAATTGTCAGGAGAGGGTGGAAAGTAAGATAGAAGAGACCATGAACAGAGGTACAGTCAAAGGAATGAAAGGGGTTGTAGCTAGGGGCCAAATGGATACTACAAAGAACTTTAAGCAGTAAAAACGTATAAGTACAAACTATTACATTTCCTTCTCTTGGGGGAAGATTCTTCAGTTTCATCTCTGTGATGAGTATCTTTTCCATTTACCATTGGGGCACTAACAGATTCTTCATTGAGGTGAGCAAATGGACGCTCAGGAACCCCATCGTGTTCAGAAGCCTTTGAGTTGTTCAACTTTTCTTCTTCCACTCCTGTATCTGAAAATACTCACAACTGTTACACTTGTCTGTCTAATCATATATATAAAATGAATCTCCCACTGATGAAATGTAACAATGTCAAACACCCATGACAGTACAGCATTTGCTTGTTGAGTGCCCAAATTGGGACCCAAGCAAAGATCTTATTTTATCTGCAGAGTTCGGAAATGAAAAGTATTTTTGCTGAAAGCAGGGATTTTTCAATTAATAAAATCATAAATTTTTTAAATAAGACAGGTTTCTCAAATAAAGTCTAATCTCTCAGGATTGATCCCTGAGAACCGCCAGCCGAGAAGAGTCTACTTGAAACTCAGAGGTCTGGAAAACTAACCCCTATTAATAATAACTGATGCAAACACCTGAGTGACTGTCCTAAATCTAACCAAAGCAAACAAAAGATCTTAGACACACAAAAATTCCAATTTGCCCAATTTATACATCAGCTGTAACTAAACTTACAAAAAAAACTCTTTGTCTTAGCCTATAAATAATTTATAAATTTCTTGACATACAACCTACATTAATAGTTGCAGGATGATTACAAATCAAACTCCCCTTCACAAGCTACTACCACCTTGTATGAGCTGTGTTAAGGTTCCTTAGTGTGTTCCTTCAAATCAAGGAAGCAATGCTCTTCATCTTTTACCCATTGTTCTTGACTTCTTCTTGAGCAGCTATTCTTCTTCCTTCAATCTGCTTACTTCATTTCATCCCTTAATCAAAATGAAATCCTGTGAACCAGCAATGGCTTACGTAAAAAAAAATCAACGACTTGCATTTGATATTTTCACTTGATTTCATCAGAATACTATGAGCTTTAACTATTTATCTTTTATCAGAGTGAAAACAGTAAAATGTGTTCTTTCATGCCAAATAGTTTTGATTAAAACACATTTCTCTCAAATTTTGTTTACGGATCACTTTGATGGTACTATACCAAAGTTTGTGGAAGTTTCATCCATGTTGCAGATGAACATTCTTTCCTCAGCTTTAGCTGCAACTTACAGCTTGAATTTAGCAGTATATGCCCTTGCCGCTCTTTTCTCTATAGCAAATAAGAATGTAGTAATGTAAAAATATATCAGTCCTATTCTACTTAATGTCATTTGTAAAATAACAACAGTAATTTGTTTCTGGCTGTATGCAATTACACAACAAATAATACAATACTATTCCCCTTTCAAAATACTATTTTTTCAGTAAAAGAGTAAATAATATCAAAATGACCAGTAACAGTTAAAATACATTTTTTATATATATATATAATATATATATATATATATTATATATATAGATATATAATTTATACATTATATTTATATATATATATATTATATGTACTGATTAGGTATGGATGTTGTATGTATGGTATGTATGATTGTATGTATGTATAAATAGATATATAATTGACTATTATAGATATATGATATATATATATATATATATATATTATAGTAAATATATATATATAGATATATATATGTATGTATGTAGGTATGCACGCCTATGTATGTATGTATGTATTTCTTATGTTGTATGTATGTATGGATGTATAGATTAGATATAGATACATATATATATATAGATATATATAATATATATAATATGTATATATATGTATATGTATTTTATGTATATAATATGTATAGTGTATTATATATGTATATATATATATATGTAGATATATGTATGTATCTTATATATATGTATGTATGTAGTTATTGTATGTATATATATATAACATATACATATATATATATATATATATAATTTATATATATATAGATATATATCTGCTATTATATATAATATATATATATAGGATATATTATATATATATCTCTATATATATATATCTATATATATATTATCTATATATCTATATATATATATCTATCTTATATAGATATTCTATATATATAGATATATATATATATTATATATATATATATAAGGATCTAATGTTATGTAAACCATTTTACAATAAGGAGGTAAAAGAAAAAAGAAAGAAACAAAAGTATGGGTGGAGAGATTGGTCTTGCACCATCCAGTACAGAGCTTAATCTGGCTTTACTAATAAGGCGATGAGATTTTTTTCTTTTCTCTACAAGGGAAAAAGTTCTAAACTTTTAGATTCAAATATGAAGCAATCCAATGAGACCTCCTGTCACCCACAACAAAATTTTGGTTTGACGATAGTTGAAGCTTATTACAGGAAGTGAAAGGGACATGAACTTACACAGGGAGGAAGTAGCCAACTATATGGTTAAATAGCACCATTAAAATTACTGGAGAACAGTTTACAATGGATGGATCAAGAGTCCTTGCAACAGTTACAATCTTTAGATAAGGTGCCCTAAAGAATACCTAGTACCAAGAAAGTACCACCAGGACTTCAACAGCACTAAAACCCATGGGAAAACAAGATCTTGGATGGTTGGGGTAAGGAAGTGAGATAAAAGGCAACATGAAACACTTTCTCCTGGCAACTGGGAGAGGAAGACAAAGGGCATCACTCACTGGAGGAAGGAGAGAGTGAGTTCACTTTACATCTCTACCCTATGCAAGTCATCTGCAGGTTTACACAAATGTCCACAACTAAAAACAATAGTCAGTTTAATTACTAATGAAAATTCCATTAGTAGTCATCTGCAGGTTTACACAAATGTCCACAACTAAAAACAATAGTCAGTTTAATTACTAATGAAAATTCCATTAGTAATCAAGTCTCTGAGACCAAATCCCACAAGTGTCAAGGGTCAACTTTAAACCTAAAGACCTTCTAGCAGCCCTGACATACACATCGATAATAAAAATATGAATTACTTTAAAAGAATAATTAAGTTTCACAAAAATAATTGCATTCCCTGACCAGAACTGCAGCTATAAAGAAAGCTTGCCTCAACAACATTTGTAGAATGTATAAGAGTTCACACAACTGTGATGGTAGGATCACCACTACTGACAACCCCTAAATCACCTTGGTAACAAGCTTGAACAACCAAAACCAGCTTTCACCCTAGAGACTCCTTGAATACTTTAAAAAAAAATATAAGAATACTAGATAATTGCTGCACTAAACTGATTTCAAGTTCTTCTACTTCTCAGTTTATCTTCATACAGTGGTACATAAGCTACTAAAAGAAGGGACTAACAAAGCACTCGCTTGAATCTTAAATATGTGATACCTATGAACTTTACAAACCTTCATCTTTCAACTCCCACAATCTCTTTAACATAATGGGAATGAGGTGAGCATTATGATCCTTGAATGAGACAGCTATCTCAGGTATGTCCATAGCAGCAGCTAGAAGTCCGGTAGCATAAGTGCGAAGGGGTTCTGGGCCTTTTTCAGCCCAAGAGAAGAGACGCATAACAGTGGTTTCTGATTCATTGAAGACCTGTAAAGTAATCCAATAAATCAGGATCAAGATCAAATGCAGAATAGTACATAATAATTAACATTATTGAACCTTAGTTTAACTGTACTTATTTCACTGCAAAGTTGCTTCCAACAAAATTAATACTGACATAACTACAATCTACAGTATTCAAAAGCCAAATACTAGTTACATTACTCTAAATAATAAAAAGAAAAAACAAGATTGATACCTGGGGGATGTCCAAACCATACAAAAGGTCAATCAACAACCTGCATGCTCCAGTATTGAGATCAGTTGAATCCTGGGTTACTCCTAAACTAGAAAAATAATTTTCTCTCAGATAGTGGTTGACAAGCTTTGTCACAAAGTTGTCTTTTTTGAAAAGAGCACGCAAGATCTGCCCAAGGGCACATTCGGGTTCAGCAGTGATAGGATGACGGTCATCAAAAGGGTCTGGGTCCTGAAAAGCAAATGTTAACACAATTGAAAAAAATTTTGTATTAATACAATCTTAACTTTCTTGGCCCCACCACTTATTATATTTTCTGTCACTGAGAGCACAAAAAAAGAATCAATGAGCAGCATAAGATCGTAGTGCAAAAGTGTTTCCAAATTATCTTTAGCAATGTTAATTTTTATCCTACAGAGCTCATTCTGATCTAGCTTTTTTGGCAAATGATTGAACTTTATCTTGAAATTATCAAAATCCCCCTAAATTATATAAATGTAAGAAAAAAAATTTAAGTTAGTGTAGGTGAAAACGAACAATTTCTATAAAATGTCTTACATTACTTATCTTAGTGCAAGAACTTTTCGTGACAGGAAATTTACATACTTTTGATTTTAAAGATGACAATACAATATTTTTATAATAAAATAAATTTTTTCATATATCTACCAAGTAAGATCCACTTAGACAGCAGCTTGAATTACAAATTTCGCGTGTAACGCTTTACTAAACCATTGTATAGGTGACCATCCTGACCACTAAGCGGGAATAAGAACAACTGTAAACAGAAAACTCAGTTTGTTCATGCTTATGTCCATCAGCGGGGAGGAGGGTGGGCTCCAATTCTGTAATTACTTGTTAAGTAAATACAAAAATGAAATTTTCATGATAAAATAGTTTTAATTATACTTCCCAGTAATTATACAGCTAAGAGTTTCACTCGCCGGCAGTTAAAATCCCGAAATGTGTGGGTCGCGCTAATTTTCTATTTGGTTTGGTTGGGTAATAGTGCCCCGCCCACTTTCGGGGCAAGAGAGAGGAACAACACAGCACAGAGCTCAGTTTGTTTATGCTCATTAACAGAAATCCATGCTGGGGCATGGAGGGTGGGCTCTGAATATATATTACTACTGGGTAAGTACAATTAAAACTCTTTTTATCACGAAAATGTCATTTTTAATTATACAACTTCCCCAGTAATTATATAGCTGATTCCCACGTTGCGGGAAGGTGGGAAGCATGGATAATTCTACCTCAGATTCATAAAATTACATAGACCAAGAATAGGGAAAACTTTGCCAACATTAATTAAAATGTTTCTTGATTCCTTACCTGAGAAGAGAGTTGTGGCAGGAAAATACTGCCTCTGGTTGCCACTCATGCAACGGCGTGGCGGTAAAGCCATGTAGCACCTATTACATAGTGGGACCTTTGTAGCTAAGTACAATTCCGATGGCTAACAAAGGATCAACATTAATTGCCCCTGCCCAGGGCTCAGTACCAACATACCACCAGAAAAAATTGTTCCCTACAACCAAAGTAAAATATCCACCACCACCCTAACAAAGGACTGAAGGGTACTCCAGGTACTTCATACCTTCAGGCTTCCCATAAAACCTCACATCTTGTGTCAAGGAGAAAAATATTTTAAGAAGGGTTGCTTCCTACACTTCCTTTCCCAACACCACACCAGCCGCAAGAAACAGACCCAGGGTACTGCAGTCTTCATACACCGTTTCAATGTCACGGAGATAATGCGATGCAAACACGGATTTGCATTTCCAAAACATAGAATTGATAATAGAACTAAGAGAGAAATTTCTCTTAAAAGCCAGAGAAGTGGCTACAGCCCTAATCTAATGAGCTTTAGCCTTGCAGACAGGGAGGACGTCCTCAACTGAAGAATGTGCTTCTCAGATGACGTCTCTTAAGAAGAATGCTCTTAAGAAGAATGCTAGAGCATTCTTAGATAATGGTCTGGAGGTGTTTTTTTTTTTTTTTTTTTTTTTTTTTTTTTTTTTTTTTACAGAACACCAAAGACTGCCAAAATCTCTATGGATATTTTTAGCTCTGTGAAGGTAGTACTTAAGGACATCACTGGGCACAGAGTTCTTTCCTCATCGTCATTACCCAAGACTTTTGTCAAAAGAGTGAGGCCAGGGATTAGAGGGAGACTCGTTCTTAGCTAGAAACTCCAAGGAATGTGAACAAATAGTATTCCCTTGAAACCCCAAGGAATATGAACAAATAGCATTCCCTTTCCAAAGGCCTATTTTCTTATCAAGTGCATGAATCTCGCTAGTCCTTTTAGCAGTCGCTAAGGACACGAGAGTTTTTCTAGTCAAGTCCCTCAGACCAAGTTCATGCATAAGTTCAAAACGAAAACCAGACAACCTAACACAATATTCAGATACCAAGGCACCATAGGAGAATCTTTACGATAAGAAGTATCAAATGATCTCATGAGATCAGAGATGTCTGTGTTGGAGTACAAGTCCAAGCCTCTGTGATGGAACACTGATGCTAACATGGCCCCATAGCCCTTGATGGCAAAGGAAGACAGGTTTCTTACTGACCTCAAATAAAGCAAGAAATTGGCTATTTGCATCACAGTGGTCTTAGAAAAAGAGATGTTTAAATTCTTACACCACTCTCTGAAGAGTCTCCACTTATTCTGATATTCTGATACATGTTGCTAGAAGATCTCCTACACATGGAGATAACCGCCGAAGCTCCCTTAGAAAACCCTTTCTTTCTAAGGACTTTCTGGACAGTTTGAATCCAATCAGGCCAGAGAAGACAGGTTTTTGTGGAATCTGTGGTAGTGTGGTTGTCTGAATAGCTGCTTCTTTTGAGGAAGCAGCCTCGGGAAGTCCACCAATAGATCTACGAGATCGGGGAACCATCCCTTTGATGGCCAGAAGGGGGCCAAGATCAGAGAGATGTTGCTGTGTATAAGGAACATGTTCAGCACTTGCCTTATCAGGCTGAACGGAGGGAAAGCATGCAGTTCCTTGTCCGACTAGTCCAGAAGAAAAGCATCCACTGCCCACGCCTGTGGGTCTGGAACTGGCGAACAAAACAGAGGGAGACGATAGTTCCGAGATGTGGAGAACAAGTCTATTGTTGATTTTTCCCACAGTTTCCAAAGGTCTAGGCAGACCAGCGGATCCAACGTCCATCCCGTCAGCAGGACCTGTTTCCGATGACTTAGCTCGTCTGCTAAAATGTTTAGCTTCCCCTGGACAAACCTGGAATTAAATGCGTATTGTTTCAATCTGCCCAAATGAGATCTCTTGCTGCTTCATAAAGAAAGACTAGAGTCCCTCCTTGCTTTTTGACGTACGAGAGAGCAGTTGTGTTATCCGCGTGGATCGCTATCGTCTTGTGTTCTACTTCTAATGTGAAGGACTGAAGTCCCAGGTGAATTGCCTTTGCTCTAAGGACCAACTCCTGAGCTTTTGCTTTGCTCTAAAAGCACTCCCCATCCTAGGTACAACGCACCTGAAAATAAGTTCAGGTCAGGGTTCAGCTGAAAGAAAGATTTGCCTCCCGACAGTCTCTTCTCTGAAAACCACCAAAAGAGGTCCTCTTTTATTTCCTGTGTTATAGGAAAAACATGTGAGTCTGGAAGCTCCTTCCTGTTCCAGCTCACTTTCAGATAGAATTGCAGGGGTCAGAGATGTAGCCTGCTGAGCGACACAAACTGCTCCATTGATGAAAGGAACCCCAGCAGACTCATTCAATTGTTGGCCGAGCACTCTTTTAGGCCAGAACTTCTTGTATCTTTCTTATGCAAGAATATACAGGCAGTCCCCGGGTTACGACGTTCCAAGGTTAAGGCGCTTCTCAATTATATTCATCAGACATTATTTCCAGAGTTACGACGCCTACAACGCTCCTCTGGCAGATGAAATATGACACCAAAAATGCAAAATAATATTTGAAGTTTTTTTTATGAAAAATGCAATAAGAATGCAGTTTACATAGTTTTCAATGCACCCAAAGCATTAAAAGTAAGGTTTTCTTACTCTGAGTCACCCACGATCATTCCCAAATACAGAATCTAAGGAGTGGAAATCAACTGAGATTTCTGGGAGTTTATGAGTATTCCTAACTCCTGTACTAAAGAGTGTCTTTTTGAGGTCCTCCGCACACTGACTCTCTGACTGGGCTCTTAGGAGCCAGTCGTATCCCCTGAAGGTACAGCCATTTTGCAATGGGAGCCATTACCCTGGTAAATACTTGAGGTGCTGTCATCAGTCTGAAGCAAAGGGCGTGAAATTGAAAAATCTTCCCCTTCGAACACAAACCTGAGATAGTATTTCCTGGACTTGTGGTATATAGAAACATGGAAGTATGCGTCCTGAAGACCTACGGACATCATCCAATCTCCCTGGCGAATGGACGACAGAACTGTTTGGTTTGTTTCCATCTTGAACTTTGTCTTTACGATGAAGACATTCATGGTGCTGACATCCGGGATGGGCCTCCAGCCCCCCGATGACTGGGGGACTACAAAGAGACGATTGTTGAACGAATTCTAATGCTCCCTTTCTTACAAGAGAAGTCACTTCACCCTCTAGAGCCGAAAACCTTTCTGATCTCTTGAATAAGCCGTTAAAGACGACTGGCATGCTGACTAAGGGAGGCTTCCTTCAGAGCCTTGACAATCCAAGGTTCTGCCTATTTTCTCTGCCAAACTTCCCAAAACATTAGAAGTCTGGCTCCTACACTCGTGCAGGGAATGGCGTCCTCACTTGCTAGAGGAGTCCCTCAAAGAAGTTTTCTTGACAGATTTAGAAGTGAACCTTGTACTTCCTCTTGATCTTGCGAGGGATCTCTGTCTGGCCCAAAAGGACTGGCCTCTTGAGGGAAGAAGTCGCCTTGAAACTATTGCTGGAGGATCTCTCGGTCTTTTGGAAGACTGGGCGCGGAGATCCTGTGTATATTACATTTCTTCTCCAGATCCAAAGCAATTCCTAAAACTGTGGCTTCAGGAAACAAGTGTCTCTTACCAAAGGGGGAGAATAATACAGCTGATCTCTGTGAGGAAGTAACGCCCTTTGACGAGTAGGAACACCAGAGCTCCCTCTTCTTGAGCGTTCCCATCGTGTAGAGAGGCCAAGTCGTGGGAACTGTCCCTAATCCCCTTATTGATACACGAGAGAACTTTGCATCCAATATGCCAGGAGGTTCACCGAAAGTGAAGGGCAAGACCTAATCTTATGGGCCAGAGTGCCAATGGACCAATTGAAAAAGCAGAAAACTTCAAATACTCTGAAAATGCCTTTCAGAAGATGCACCAACTCTGAGGCAGAAAACAAAATCTTCGCCAAAGAAAAAGCCAAGCGTTTAGCTGCGTCTACAAGACCAGAAAACTCTCCCTGTGAAGACCAGAAAACTCTCCCTGTGAAGAGGTGCAAACACCCAAGGAAGGAGCCTCTTTCATAACATATAACAAGTATCTCCACCTGGAGATTTGAGAGGGCAGAAAACAAAAGGAGGTCCTGCCTTGTTCCCTTTTTTCAGCGAGCCAAGTGTTTATCTCTTTAAAAGCCTTAGCTGAGGACAAAAATCACTCTAAATGATTTGGCGAGATGGCTAATACAAGTACAGATTACTTCACCAATTGCGATTACAAAAGGAAAATCCTGAGAAAAATTTTCAGGAATAACTGCAACCGACAACCATAGCCATCGGCCGGCAGAAACAAACTGAGCTCTTTGCTGTGTTGTTCCTCTCGCTTGCCCCGACAGTGGGCGGGCATTATTACCTAACCAAACCAAATAGAAAATTAGCGTGACCCGCGAATTTCAGGATTTTAACTGCCAGCAAGTGAAACTCATAGCTATATAATTACTGGGGAATTGGATATAAATTAAAATATTTTATTTTATTATAAAAAATGTTATTTCTAAATAAGTAACTTACCAAGCAGAATTACATATCTGACTCCCACACTGACAGGAAAAGTTACTAGCATTAAATACAATGCTTGTTGTTCTTTGTCAGCTAAGAGAGCTACTGGGATACTGCCTCTGGACTCTGGTTGGAGCTCATCTTAACCTGTAGTGGTGTGGCAGTATACCCAAGTGTCACCTACTACATATGTGGGAGTTTTACAGCAGAGGTTCATGTCCGAATGCTGGTGAAGCATGGTAGGTGTCTGTCCTTGCCATGGGCGCAGGACCCAAATAAAACCACCATACAATATTGTTACCTACACTAAGATAAAACTGCTACCCAACCACTGAGAGTGGTGGGTGCTTCAGATGCATTGCACCCCTGGCTCTGCATGACTGTGGTGATTGTATGAAAAATGGGTTTGTAAGATGATGTTTGTGTTTTTTAAACTGTAATGCTTTTTTTTTTTGTGAGTGTTTGATGTGAAAGTTGATCTTAGTTAATGTTTATTTTTTCTTTCTTTTACTTGCAGTGATGTGTGTCAGAATAGAGAGAATCACTTCTCTTTTACCTGACCTGATGAAAAGAAAGAAACCAAAGAAAGGCCAATTACTGTAGAGAGCTGTTGTAAATAGAGGAAGGGATACAATCCCTCCTAAGGAACCTAAGGAGACAATGCAAAGCTGCTAGGCTGCAGAAAAGAATCAAGGACACTTGGTCAGGCTGCTTTTTACCCCATTCCTCCCTATATGATGCTAAACCCTAAAAGGTGCGATCTGACACACTTGCCACAATAAAGTTCGACAGCAGTTAAAGGAGAAAGAAAATAGTACTAGTTAATCTCTCCAGTAGAAAGAAGGATATAGACAACTAAACAAGATTGATGCTGAGCAAGCTGGTCTCAAATCTGAAAATGTCTAGGAGACCAAAGTTGAGAAAACTTCAGTACAGGCAGCCCTTGGTTAGCGGCAGGGTTCCGTTCCTGGCCACCGACGCTAAGCGATTTTCAATGCTAAGCGATTTTAAAGCCTACGGCCGCCGCACACCTTCTTTCGAATTCTAGACCAGCTAATAGCGCCCTAGACCAGTCAAACGGCCGTAATCCTGCAATGGCGCAATAAGTAAAATTATATTTATGCAGTTTAGTATTATAGAATTTACTGTACATGACATTATAGTATTATAAATACTGTAAAAGTGAAAAAAAGTCTAGCTTTTAATCCTTTGAGTGTCTAAAGTAAGTAAAGATATAATAAGGTTTATACAGTGTACACGTAGCTATAGTGTTCAAGTTATGATAATTCATCTTACAATAATCCGATTTTATGAGAGATCAAATTACAACAGCCTAACTTTATCCCATCTTCTAGTTACATAAGTTCAAAAACAGCCAAAGAGAATGATGAAAGTGTGGTTTTAACGTTATACTCGTTGCGTAAACATGTAAAGCTAGGAACAACCGACCGAAAAACAACTATTTTTTTTTCTTTAAAGTACAACCGAATTGGATAACATCCGTTTGGCTTGTATTTCAATCATCGTACTATAGTACACTATTACCGTAGTTGTTATAAATGATGTTATGTAGAATAGAACTGAGATATCTTAATGTAATAACTTTATTCGCTATAGATCAAAGATCAATATAGATTAAAGATCAATCGGGAAATATACTGTTAAATTTAAACCTAATTATAGTTGAAGCTGAGAAAACTGTTCAAGTTGCTAATGACTATTATCGTGCATCGGCAACAAGGATAAAACTCCAGTAAACATATGCCATCAAACAACACCTAGATAAAATTGAGATAAAATCTTTTTAATCAAAACTACTGTGCTTGAAAGAACAAACTTTACTGTTGGTTTCACGCTGATATAAGATAAGTAACGTAAAGTTCGTATTACGATGATATAAAGGAAAATGCGAACAGAATCATGTAATTTTTCTATGCAATAAACATGCGACAACGTAATCTGTTAACGAAAAAAAAAAAAATAGTTCACAATCACAACGAGATCTATTCAATTCATATTTCCACCTAAAAAGATGTCGTATAAGGAAAAATAACCTTGTCTCATATAAATCAAGTATCTACATATTCGTTTATGCTAACTAGAAACACGAAAAGTCGCTCAGAATTGCATTAAATATGGTGAAACAAACTCGTATTCACCATCAGCTGATTTCAAACCAAAACATTGGCCGCTCCGCAGAATACTGGCTTAGATTTGCCCTAGTATTTTGTAATACAATAATATGAGAATACATACAATATTATAGGATACAGTGAAGTAAAGTATAACTTTTTAAAGTATTTATGGAAAAGATGCATAATTAATAAAATAACACCATGCATTTTTCGGAACAGTGGCAGACAAGAACGAACATGAAAAAATCATCCTCTGACAACGTGGAGGGTAGTTACAAAAGCTGTCACCAATTTGTATCATACTTTATGTACAAAAATAAAAAATAATCTATAGGTAATATATTTTCAAACACATTTTAACGTAAAAGCATGAACATTTATAAAATCGACACATCGATCGCTAAATTTGCACTCTTTTCAACTTGATATTTTTAGAAGAGCGGCAGGCGGCGGCTTGCAAGAAAGAACATGAAAAAACATCGTATTTGATAACGTGAAGGGCAGTTTCAAAAGCTGCCTTTGTATCATATTTCTGCGCTGACATAAAAATACCCTATACGTAATACATTTTCATACACATTTTAAACATAAAACCATGAACATTTATAAAATCGACACATCGATTGCTAAATTTGCACTTTTTATAACTATATTTTAGGAAGAGCAGCAGGCGGCGGCTCACAAGAAAGAACATGAAAAAACATCCTCTTTGATAACGTGAAGGGCAGTTTCAAAAGCTGCCTTTGTATCATATTTCTGTGCAGAAATAAAAATACCCTATGCGTAATAAATTTTCATAATCATTTTAAACATAAAAGCATGAACATTTATAAATCGACACATCCATAGCTAAATTTGCACTTATGTAACTCTATATTTTCGGCATAGAACAGCGTCATAGGCATATATTTCACCTAAGTAATAACTCTCCATAAAGTTCGTTAGTATCATTTGCATAACCTTTATGGTCTGAATAGCATCTCTACAAATGTATGAACTCGTTAGACAACGGCGGCTAGTGGTTCGCTGTAAAATATTTAAAAATGCCTTGTTTTTTTAATGAATATTTTTTACAACAGCCATAAAAACCGATTCGCCACTAAGTGATTGCGCCATTCACCACGGGCCGCCTGTATAACAAGGGTTTAGGATTTTTTAATTAGCTTAAGGTTTTCCTGATAGTTAGGGAGGAAATACAATATAGATTTAGGGCTAGGAATTAGGTTTAGATTCTTTGTGGTAAGAGGAAATTAAGTAAGGTCTCAGACTGCTGAAATATTAAGGAAGTAGGTTTAGGTTCTTCAGGGGGGGTCATGGTAATGTTAAGTTATGCTCTGTTGGGTCAAGAGGATGTTTTGAAAAATTATAGGGATAGGAAAAATGAAGTTTCAGTTCTGTAGTATTAAGGGAATAAAGTAGGTTAAGGAAGAGTAGAGTTTCACTAAATAACCTCCAGATCTGTTCCTATCATTCTGCCCCAATTGTGTAAATATGAAGACCCCCTACAACTCAGCACCTTATTACAAGGTGAAGAGATAATATGAAAAAAATCCTATAGTTCCTTCCTCTATACAATGTCAGTCACTATATATGGTCTGAACACACTTTTATCTTTCATAAAATTATTGAGAAACAAAGAATGATTACATTCCCAGTGGTTCAAAGGCAGAATAGACATGCAAGGCATAAAATATGTGTAAGCTATATGTGTAAGCTATTTGAGTAGAAGTTACTCTGACTTCTATAGCTTTACATGTACAAAGGCAAACTGCTCTCCTAATTCTGAGTGTCTCAAGGCAAATGTCCATACATTCTTGTCAGTGGGTGAAACAGATCTTGCCATACCACTAGTAATATGCAAAGGATGGTCCTCTGAACACTCCAAATGGACTGGGACTTCTCTATTCTTCCACAGAGCTGGAGAGTATTTGGACACTCGGAGAACAAACTGGTGTCAGGCTGTAGTTGGTGCCAGAAGCGCTGTACGCCAGTTGAGCTATGAGCTCGGGACTGGTGGGTGCTTGTGGGAGCTTGGCACAAGAGATGGTGGCAGGTTGTAACTGGCACCAAATGAATAGGGCACTAGGTAAGCTGGGCGCTAGTAGAGCTATGAGCTATGGACTGGTGGTGCTTAGCACAAGAGATGGTGGCAGGTTGTATATGGCGCCAAATGAATAGGGCGCTAGGTAAGCTGGGCGCTAGTAGAGCCATGAGCTCGGGACTGGTAGGTGCTTGTGGGAGCTTAGCACAAGAGATGGTGGCAGGTTGTAACTGGTGCCAAATGAATAGGGCGCTAAGTAAGCTGGGCGCTAGTAGAGCTATGAGCTCGGGACTAACTGGTGCCAAATAAATAGGGCGCTATGTGAGCTGGACGCCAGTTAAGCTATGAGTTCGGGACAGGTGGGCGCTCATGGGAGCTAGCGGAAGCTCAGCGCAGGAGATGGTGCCAGGCTGTAACCGGCACCAAATGAATAGGGTGCTAAGTGAACTGGATGCCAAATGAGCTCAAGGATCATGGCTCTATAGCTGGTGTCAGACCAGCAAGAAGTTTGAGTTGCTGTAAAGCCCTAACTCTGGAAGCCAAACTTTAGCTGGCTCTAGGTGAGTTGGACACCAGGAGAGCTAGGAGTTCTGGTTTCACTCCTTAAGGGGGCCGGCCGGCTAATGCCGTTTTTTAACGACAGGACTTTGACATTCATACCACTTAATAAGGTGACTTGGGACATCTCCAAACTGCATATTATTTTCGCCTCTGACCTTCGGTTTTGTGACGCCAGGGCAAATTTATCCCGAAAATAACCATTTTTCAAATTCTATATCCTCCTTTGATATTTAATATTAAGACCTGGGATTACTACCATATATAGACATGATGTAGACCTCCAATCAAATGGGGAGTTTTTTTTTTTCTAAAAGTCATTTTTTTGCTAGATCATGAATTTTCAATATGGTAAAAAAATAAACCCTATAAATCACGAGAAAAAAAAATTTATAAAAAAGACGAAACAAAAATTGGAAAAAGGGCTCTATTTGATTTGTTCTATAATGTCTTTCTGAGTTATATACCAAATTCCAATGTTATAGCTTTAAAACTAAGTGAGGAGATAGATTTTGAAGGTCAATAAGTATAGTTTTGAGATACGGGCGTTCAAAGTTTTCCTTCGTATTTCTATAAAGACAATGTTAATAAATAATGATTATTATGAATGTATATTTCTTTTTTGTGTATTAATAAACCAAAACTATTTTATTTATCATAATTTAATCATAAATGATGATCCCTTTGCTCATATATCGTAGCCTGGGGCACTGCTTGAGCAAGATGGGGCACTCCTTCCTAAGGTAACCCCCTCTCCCCTTCACTAACTCAGCTTATTACAGCGAATTTTCTTCTGTATGTTAGCGAGATGTTTTCCTTGTATTTTCCTCTTTGGCATGATGACATTCTTGCCGAAACAAAGATAAACAAACGTAAATGCAAGAGAATGTCAGAGGTGAGACTCGAAGGTGTACTCTCTTTTTACAAAGACAATTTAATAAATCATGATTATTATGAATTTCATATTCCATTTTGGGAATTAAAAAACCAAAACTATGTTATTTATCATAAATGAAGATCTCTTTGCTCAAAGATCGTAGCCTTGGGCACAGTGTGACGTGTGCTGTCAGGCAAGAAGGGGGCGTTACTAAGCAACCCTCCCCTCTCTCCTCACTAACTACGCGTATATTATGATATTCTGTAATAATACTTGAGCGATTTTTCTTCATCGTATGTTAGCAAGATGTTTTCCTTGTCTTTTCCTCATTGGCATGATGAACTTCTTGCCGAAACATACATAAACATACGTAAAAGCAAGCGAATGTCACGAGGTGAAACTCGAACGTGTAACCTACTTGAAGTCTGGTCCAACTGATTCATGATTGAACTAGATACTCGCTTATGCGAGCCACGGAATCTCTTACAGATGCCATTTCTCACAATTTCTTTGCCAATAATTATCAAAATTTACGATAACAGAAGAAATATTGCATCTTGTATGGATGAATGTTTTAGGCTTATTGAGTTATGTTTACTAATTACCCTGTAACTACGAAAGTAAGAGGAATTTTGACGAAATAGTTTCGTATACGTATTCTCAATTGCCATATGAAGCTCCATGAATTTTTTCATGACTTTGCATTTTTCGCCCTATACCACCATATATAGGGGTTCCGGCCGGCCCCTTAAGGAAGTGAAACGCAGAAGACTATCATACTTCTAGTACGACGATGCAGAACGGAAGTAGGGGACATATTGTGTCTGAAAGCTTAAGAAGAGGCTGGATCTCACTAGTACACGTAGTGTTAAAGTTACAATAATTCATCTTATGATAATCTGATTTTACGATGGGGTTAGCAATTAATACTGTTACAACAATTTTTTGAAAATATTTTTAAAATTCGCTTGCAACGAGTGCAGGCAGCAGTGTACAATCAGGGAGCAAAAGAGACCAAATTACAATAGCCTAACTTTATCCCATCTTCTAGTTAGCCTAACTTTATCCCATCTTCTAGTTAAATAAGTTCAAAAACAGCAAAAATAGAATTATGAAAGTATTGTTTTAACGTTATACTCGTTGCATAAATTTGCATAGCCTGAACAATTGAATAGGAAAATGATATTGTTAAGATACAATAAAGTTTTGTTACATACTTACCTGGCAGATATATACTTAGCTATAGACTCCGTCGTCCCCCGACAGAAATTCGAATTTCGCGGCACACGCTGCAGGTAGGTCAGGTGATCTACCGCCCCTGCCGCTGGGTGGCAGGAATAGGAACGATTACCGTTCTAGAACCAGATTTTCTCTTCCACCTGTCTCCTGAGGGGAGGTTGGGTGGGCCATCAATCGTATATATCTGCCAGGTAAGTATGTACAAAACTTTATTGTATCTTAACAATATCATTTTTGTACATGGAACTTACCCAGCAGATATATACTTAGCTGATTGACACCCTTGGTGGTGGGAAAGAGACAACTATTTACTGAATAGACAGGTAAACAACATACGTTGTAGGTAATAAATAAATAAAACCTTGGTTCCT
The DNA here is from genome assembly GCF_015104395.2 of Macrobrachium nipponense. Lineage (NCBI taxonomy): Eukaryota > Metazoa > Arthropoda > Malacostraca > Decapoda > Palaemonidae > Macrobrachium > Macrobrachium nipponense. Next base: position 10,873,738 of record NC_061103.1, on the reverse strand, counting down.
ACTTGATCAGGCGGAAGACTCCATGGCTAATGCCTAGGAATCTGCTTCGCCTCAAGAGCCTCAGCGAGGATGTGACCTATGGCAGAGTTCTTGTGGGTCTGTTGATGGGGTCTTATCCATTTACTCGACAGAGCCTCTTACATGACAATATGCCTATGCCTAGTGCATAATTAAGGAGCACAACACCGATCCCGATCACCTGATCCTAACACGAGGGTTAGTGCTTAAGTAGAAAAGAGTTATCTACAAACTCCTTTCAAAAAACCCAAAGAAAAAACACGACGTTAAATAAAATTTAACTCACTAGTTAAGGATCAGTATCTGCTCCCTATCCCAGCAATGTATCCGCAGACACGTATCAACCAAGAGAGAAGGATCCCTCGAAGGTTATCTTGACATCCTTCGGATAATGGGAAGTCAACACAGAGTTGCATCTCCCGTATTGTGACAGCTAATATGTCCTTATGACATATTGTTAGGGAAAGAACAAGAATTCGGAAAAGCTCGCACTTCATGCGCTTTTAATTCTCAGCTGTTTGAAGGAATCATCAATGCACTTATCAAGTGCTTAGGAGATCACAATGTCTCAAAGAAGGCCAGGGCGTTCTTTGATATAGATCTCTTCTGGGTGAAGCCTGGAGCCTGGCTAGCGCTTCGTGCCTGGCAGGCGCCTAGCGCCTCGCGCCTGGCTGGAGCCTTGCGCCTGAATGGCGCCTAGAGCCTGGCTGGAGCCTCGCGCCTGGATGGCGCCTCGCGCCTGGCTGGCGCCCCTCGCGCCGGCTGGGCGCCTCGCGCCTGGCTGGTGCCTGATTTGCTCCTCCTTCCTGGCTAGCGCTAGCGCCTGGCTGGAGCCTTGCGTCTGGCTGGTGCCTTGCGCCTGGAAGGCACCTGGAGCCTGGCAGAAGACTTCATGATTACTGTCTATGAGTCTGCATGCCTCAAGAGTTTCAGCGAGGTAGGGACCTATGACTGACAAACCCTTCTGGATCATGTCAATGGGGGCTAGCCCGCTTACACGACAGAGCCTTCTCGGATCGTGCCAATGGGGGCTGACCCACTTACATGGCAGAGCCTTACCTGTATCATAATCAATGGGGACTAGCCCTCTTACATGACAGAGCTTTAGGTTTCTCTTTACTTGGAAGGAGCCTTGTGCCTGGATGGATCCTCAATCCTGACTGGAGCCTAGCCTTGAAGGAGCCTGGCACCTGGATGGCGCCTGGCTGGCTTCTAGAGCCTGGCTGGCTTCTAGAGCCTGGCTGGCTCCTAGAGCCTGGCTGGCTCCTAGAGCCTGGCTGGCTATTAGAGCCTGGCTGGCTCCTAGAGCCTGGCTGGCGCCTCGCGCCTGGCTTGGCTCCTCCACACTTGCTGGAGCTTCGAGCTTGGAAGTCTCTCTAGGCTGTCTGGCGATGTTTCCACATCGGACACTCTTATATCTGTCCGATTTGTTCGCCTCGCGCCAGGTTGGAGGCCCGCTCCTTCTCAGTATCCGACCATAACAGAGTTCCTTGGAACTGTCCGCCTCTGACGTTTTTCGCCTGTATTGGCATTTGGCGCTTGGCTGGCGCTACATTGTCCGAGAGTCCTGAACAACACATAGTTTATCAGGAGACTGGAGAAGGGTGGAAGAAATTCTTCCCCTTTAGCTTTTGGCTACTAGGCAAGGGGAGGTGATTTTGTTTTAGTTCAGCTACACCAGTAGACGACAGGATATCTAACAATACGAGAGAGAAGAGTCTTCCTCCGAGGAGGATCCTTCGTGAACACTTCTTTTGCTAACGAGATCTCTTCTTACATGTTGATGAGGTTCCTCGTTGCAGGAATCTTCCCTATCCTGCCCGAAGGAAGGGAAGGAGTCTGGAAGTTGAAGGAGACTCTGCGCTGAAATTGGGCGGAACCCTGATTTCTAGCTCTTATTGTATCCTTCTGAATACCTTCTGGGAAGCATTTTGAGCCTCATCGCACCCCGAAGACTCTGTAGGCCAACGTTTTTAAAACCATCTCTTCCTCTTTAGATGAAAATGTAAGTACCCTGCCTGGGCAACGAAACTTCTATCTGAAAGCGTTGCGTCAGGAATAGAGGGATTTAGTTCTTTTGCCAGACATACTATGCTGGCAAGAACCCATTGCCGAGTCTCCATTGAATCTGATGTGAGATTCCAATGCACAAAAAATTCACTTGTCTTCTTGGTGTTTAGGGCTAAGAGAAACAAAGAATTCCTTCATAAACTTCCTCAAAGAAGTTTGATGAGGAGCAGTTCCATTTTGTCGGAACACGGAATCTGTGGCCACAAAAAGATCCCATTCGAAGTACATGATATCCTACTCTTGTCGTATTGCGGTATCGTATAAGATCCCGAAGATCTTAATCCTCTGTTATCTCTAATTCCCCTTGTAGAGACAGAGTATAGCCTTTTATTGCGTTCTTTGATAGCAGATATACACATAGGTGATTCTTCCCTCTGAAAGTGAAGAAAAAACCTCGCTATGTGGTTCACAGAGGTATCGGAACATGGACAGTTTCCTCATTCCATCTAGCACGATCTGCAGCAATTCTATGTCTTAGCCATGACTATTGTCATTTACCTTGAAAAAAACCTCTCATTCATGTCCACTTCTGGTCAGTCTGCACGCGGACAGACTCAGAGTGGAGAGGTTTTATAGGTCTATTTATATTAGATTCTGATAGAATATCCAGATACTCTTGGAAAAGCCTTACGAAACATGCTGTGAGAAAGAACGTGACTTCTGTGATTCCAACCTCTCTAAGGCCAAAATGAGGCATACATCCTCTCTTCCTTTGACGCCCATTTTATCTTAATATATGTTAAGAATTTATAACTAGGGGAAAAAAGACTAAAGTTTATTCCCCTTCTTTAAATTTAAAGATGTCTTATATTGCTACCTCTCTTGGTTCGAGGAAAAACAAGCAGTCTAAAGGAAGCCTGTTCGTCTTCTACCTTACAAGAGATCTATGAAGAAGAACTTTCCACAGGTTCTCACAACTCTTTTCAATAAATGTTAGACATACGTTAACAGTTATTATCTTCGATCGAGAAGGTTCTCACGGACATGCAAAATCTTGCATCGACCTCTTAAGGATCGTTACGTTCCGTGTCTGTTCCCAAATAGGTTCTCTTTTGTTAACGCGAACAGGGACGAAAAAAGATTCTCGATGCTCTTTACGATATGAGAGAGTCGTGGAATTGGCCTAAGTGATTAAAATAAATCATTTCATCATTCCTTGTAAGCGACCCCTTTTAGATTAAATGGGTAACGAAATCAGGAACGAATCTTGCCGTTACCGAGCCTGCTGTCCGAGAGGCTACTGGACTCTTAGGGTTAATAACTCGCTAAAACGAGAAAATATCTTGGATGGTGCTTCTGGCGCAATTTGCGCCAGGCTGGCGCTTCCTTCAAGTTCTTTTTAGGTTATGTGCCATAACATCTATGCCTTTATGGTACCCAGACATCCTTCACATGTTAATTCCGTTCTTAGTGGGAAAAAACTTTTATATACGTAGTATAGTCCATTCAGGGAAACAACTTCTGCCACTAAGAGAATGTTTCCCATCCGACTCACCCAACTTCTCTTGAGCAATATCCGATTCTAAAAAGGTTGTGTGCGTTTCTCGAAAGGATGAGAGAATTATATATATCGCGCTCTGCCGTATTAGAATCCTTTATAATACTGTCACATTGTGGTAAACAGCATTAATCTGGGAAACCTTTGAGATACTAGGAATTCTGTAGTTAACCTCGGTATGTGCATAAGACTTGACCATACCGTAGTCTTAAAGTGAATTCTCTACTACATTCATCTTCTCACTAAGCATGTACTCTAATAAGCCATGCTTTCGTAAGCATGAGAGCATTATACAATATAGAGTTCCGCTGCGTTAGAATCCTTTAAAAATGTTACCTACGGTAAACAGCATTGAAATGTTGTAATATCTTTCTTATTGAAAGCTTCTTAGCAAAAGGCAGACAATATTTTATTTATGTTTGCTTAACTATCCCCTCAATCCGAGGCTAAAACCACGATTGTAGGGGAGAGACACGGTTAGTCATTCCATCCCGCAGGAGGAGAGACATGTCACGACCACTCATGACCGACACATACATGATACTGCGTTGGTGTCTAAGCGCTAGCAGTCTCGTTAGCCGACTGGCCTTACTCTTCCAGAGTTGCCAGCTACTCCATTTAATAAAGGAATCTTATAAAATTATTATCGAACTTCAGGAAGTTCTTATAATGCATATCTAAGCGAAACAAGACTTCGATAAATCTAGAAGCTAAGTAGGTGTTGTCTTAACAATCCCTTTAAGCGTAGTCCTTCCTAGGAAATTCCTGGAAGGATACTGGTAATTGAGTTGCTCAGCAGAGAAGTAAACTACGGTATGTGCTTATGATTTGCCGTATCGTATTCTCATACAGCAGATACTCTACTACCTTCTTTCCCTGCCGAGGCAGATAGAGAAGGAAAAATTTTTACTATCTTCGTTCTTTTCGTTAATAGAACGATAGAAAGAGTATATATATCTCCTTAAGGAAGGAAGTTAATCCAGGAACTCTTTAAATCTTCGTGATTTCTTCATAAATCGTGGAAGAGACAGAATTCCTGTTCATCTGTAGGGTTTACGGAAGGAAGTAGATATTTCCTATCCGCCATCATACCCAAACGTCGATGAGATTCTTATAAGAAAACTCCCAAAGCTCTTGCCTCTTCATAACGAGGGAAGAGCATGAATGAAGGAGAGAGTCCACTGAATAATGAAAAAAAGGCTTCTCTTAGTATCAGAATCCTTCTGGCAAAAGCGACGGCCGCCTGTGCGACATCTTGCACCTTTGCCAGGGGAAAGTTGCTCAAGTTGAAAACTCAAAGAGGAGCCTCGCGACTGACCTCTCTCTCATAAGAAGATTAGGAATATACTGGCGCCTGGCTCCTTGCACCTAGCGCCTGGAATGTTCCGCGCGCCTGGAATGTTCCGCACGCTAGAAAGGAGACTCGCTCCTGGAACGTTCCGCTTGCGTGGCAGGTCCCGTGCGCCCTGATAGTTTCCGAGCGCCTACTAGACCCCTTTTAGAAAGAGCCTCTTGCCCGGAAACGTTCAATGGGAAGGATCGTTCTGATTGCCACTCTACTATAAGGCTCCTTGCCCTAGCCGTCTGTTTTTCTGGCGCAATTTGCGCCAGGCTGGTTCGCTTACGTCTCTTTGAAGGCGCCTTGCGCCAAGAAAAATTTTCTCTTTTTAGAACGCGGCTCGCGTTTGGTTGTAGGAACGAGGCTCGCGCTAGTCTGTTAGCTGGAACGCGCCTCGCCGCTGGCTATTGGAACGTAGCTCACGCTAGCTTGATGGAACGCGGCTTCCTGGCAGCGGCTGGCTCTTGCTCAGTGTTCTCTTAGTTTTCAGAGAACGCGCTAGATCATCGAAACTCCAAACATACATTCTTCGTCTTTTCGGATGCAAGATGAAGAGACGCACTTTTTTAAGGATGCCTTATCAATGGCTATCCTTGGCAGTCTGGGACGTTCTACAGAACCTGCCAAGGGGTAACGCCTGACCGGTGGGGGTTCTCCCTAACCTTCCTGCGGCTGTCGACTTTCCTCCTCCACTGGGTCTGGGAGTTTGGAAGAGGTCTAGGCCTGGAAGCGCTACGGAGCCGATCAAACGCACCCTCCACTGCACTGGGAACACTATAGTATTCACTTCTTACCTTTTTAGAGCTCGCCTTTTGAGCTCCATCCATTTATCTTCAAATTTGCACATATAAATTTGTAGATTCTGTGGAGTAAGAAGGTGATGAGGATGCAACAACTACTAGAATTGTCAATACTCTAACTGCTCGTTAGTACGAGAGCTCTTAAAGCTTCTAAAGGAAGCGTATCTAGTTATATGCTTTCTGACTTCCTAAAGTAGGAAGTTAGATCTTATATTTCCTTCATCAAGTTCTAACACTTATACACGTATTAGTGAAAGAAAAAAAAATCAATATTTCCCTTATTGCAAAATATATGAGTGTCTACCGAAAAATTCGGTAGTTTCACGTAATATATTCTTCGAAATTTCGAAGCCAAATTCATTTTTAAAAGTTAATAAAAAGCGTATGCCAAAACCAAAGACCCAGTACTTCCCTGCAAAAGACAGCCAGAATGTCGATGGCGATGAAAAAACGAAAATCAAGTCAGGAGGTAGCAACAACGTATGTTGACACTACCGAGACAGAGAAAATCTGGTTCTAGAACGGTAATCGTTTCCTATTCCTGCCACCCAGCGGCAGGGGCGGTAGATCACCTGACCTACCTGCAGCGTGTGCCGCGAAATTCGAATTTCTGTCGGGACGACGAGTCTATAGCTAAGTATATATCTGCTGGGTAAGTTCCATGTACAAAACGTACATTTTACTAAGTACACAATGAATGGGATAACAACAACATCGATTTGGCTTGTATTTAAACCATCGTATGATAGTAAACAATTACCGAAGTTATGTTATAAATTATGTTAAGTAGAATGAGGACTGATATAATTTTTTATCTAAATAACTTTATCTTTGCTATAGATCAAAAGATCCAACAAGGAAATATACTGTTAAATTTAAACCAAGTTGTAGTTGAAGCTGGGAAAACTGTTCAAGTCACTAATGAACATTACGGTGCACTGGCAACAAGGATAAAACTCCAGTAAATTTATGCCATCAAACACAACCGTAGATAAAATTGAGAGAAAAATCATTTGAATCAAAACTACTCGGCTTGAAAGAACACATTTTTCTGTTTTTTTCACGCCGATAAAAGATAAGTAATGTAAAGCTCGTATTATGATGAAATCAAGTGGTAAAAGAGAATGGATTTTTGTAATTATTTTACACAATAAACATTCTCCCACTGTAATCTGTTAACAAAAAAAATATTTTAGTTCACGAGACGTATTCAAGTCATATTTTGACTTAAAAACATGTTGTATAACAAAAAATTACTTTGTCTCATAAGAGTAAAGTATCTAGATATTCTTTTATGCTTAGAATTGAGTTAAATATGGCAAAATAAACTCTTGATTTCCAAACCAAAACATTGACTGCTATGGTAGTATTTTATAATAGAATAATATGAGAACATATAATACTACTGGATACAGTGAAGTAATGTGTAACTTTTTAAAAGACTCATGGAAAAGATGCATGTTCGTTATTTTTTTATTTCATAATTATATGTAGCCATCAGCAGCCTGACATCGCTCAGTTATACAGATGTCGGACCGAGTCTGATTCTCGTTTTGTGTCCAGTTTTTTTTTTTTTTTTTTTTTTTTTTTTCTATGATACATCATAGTCAAAGAAGCATTGAACCTCCAGACTTGGCTTAAATATTGAATAAATTAACTGGGTTTTAATACTATACCGTATATGTAGTATACTGTAGGCTAGGCTGTATTCTTATGTATACGATTTACTATAGTATACGCTATGCTAACTCTTGTTAATGTTACTCAATTTCTCTTTGTACTGAATTATCATAAGCCAATATGCACTGAACCTACAGAATTATACTGTGTAGTGTAGGCTAGGCTACCCTATATATAAAGATGATACTAATTACCCTAGTGAAGGCTACGCTATATTCGAGATGTGATTTTTCCAACAAATGATGGGTGTTTTGGAACCTAACCCATCATAAGTAGGAGAATACCTGTGTGCCTTAGTCGAAGCCAGAAGGCACTCAGAAGGGTGTCTTCCAAGTAAGGAAATCAAGAAGAAGAGCTCAGGGGAACAAACAAGGGGCATGGATAGACATCCAGGTTCCAAAGAGACCTCATCCCTTCCTCGCTTGGACGTGCCAAAGACAAGATGAGGTCGTCAAAAGCGGGGCCCTTTGTATATAGATACTACTTTAGTTTAAGCATAGTCGATACCCATTTTGCTGATGGAGTACGAAAGATGTAGAACTCCTCGGGTATGGAGTGGGCATCTGAAAAAAGCCATACATTTCTTCTACAAAGAGGGGTAGAGACTGCAACCCCATCTTCAAAAATGAACCACTTATTCAGGAGGACTAGGCCAGAGGAATGACATCTGCAACCACGATAGCTTAGGCAATAAGTCTAGAAGAAAACTTTACTGCTGAGCTCTTTGAAGTTTTGAGAGTGAGGAGAGGCAAAATGGATCATAGTCAGACTGCCCCATGAACTCCTGTTTCACTTGACCACGGGACACGAGAACTAGCCACTAAGAAAGACCTGGTCTCAGTTCATTTGCAAGAGCCAAGATGACTAGATTCGAAATTTAAACCAAATCATTAAAATGGAGGTTCTCTTGCTAAGAGAATATATGCTAGGACTGAGGTTTCGTCTACAGAAAACTACTGCTGTGCCTAACACTGAAGGTGACTCCTCCATGTCAATCTTGTCCTCTGCCAGGGCAGGAGTTGGGGGACAGAAGCAGCTGACTTTCAAAACAAAGCCACTGGCACCATGGAAGGTGAGACAACAGAAACGCACCCTCTTGTGACTTCACGAGTTGGCAAGAAACAGCTAAACAAGACATGATGTAGCACCATCAGGTGCCTCAGAAAAGAGAAAGGTTGGGAGGAGGAGGAAAGGGAAGGGCCAGCACCTGATACCACTACTTCACTCAAAACTACCTAACAAGACCAAATACTACTACTAGAAGGCAAAATTCAAGGACAATAACATATCTAGAATGGTATCTATATTAGATTCTATCTATTGAAGCTCCTGGAAATAGACAAGGTTAGAAGAAAAAACTAACTTAGGTGGAAGGAAAAGAGCCTATGACAGCTGAAGAAACAGACAAAGTTTCTGAAGTCAATATTTGGTGCAGACATGCATTTACTGAATTGATCCTTAGGTGAATTAACTGAGAGGGTGCCTTGAGAGCACAGACCATCCTCATCCCAAAAACCAACATGGGCACTGACAACAGAATCTTCACTATCACAGGCTAGTTCCAAGCTTGTACTACTGACAACCAAGGGCATTAACACTTCACTTTTTAAGTGGGACTGTGAAAATGACCACACATTATGGGGATACACAGATCAGTTCCCTAAAATTATAATTCTCTAAGACCTTTTAACCAACTCCAAATTAAGATTCACATCCTGCTCTACCTTCTCTAGATGCTTTTCCTGAACCAAAGAGGGAGCAGAGGAGGGGCTAAGGAAGAGGGGTCAGATCTAGGTAAAGAAGGAGCAGAGGAGAGAGCCAGAGACAGAGAGGAGTGACATTCGTAGGCGAAGGCATTTGAAAAGAAGTAACAGCGCTTTGTCCTGATCTAACTAACTGGTTCCGCTGCCTGTCTGATTTCCTCTTTTCTAATTCTTTTCTCATGTTTAAGGAAATTTAGCATCAAGTCCTTCTACTAGTCCTTACACTCTTCACAAATATATTGAAGATCACACTCGTGATCCCTACAGCTGACACAAGTAGTGCTCCTACCTCAAAACAAAACATCCTGCTTACACAAATCATTTCTACAAAACCTAATGTTTTTGACTTGACTTCCTGAGAAAGACATCCTATCAAACAAAAGCCACAATACCATGCTACAGCAACATCAAAAAAAGTGACGCACCAACAACCACCAGCTTTAGTGGCTTGAAGAATTCTGAACAGTTAAAATTTTGAAAACACACTTGCAGGCTATCTTTAACAGTAGGTAAAATTCATCCCAAATATACTACGTACATATAAGAGAAGCTACAAGGTAGGTCCACTTCACAACATATTGGTTACAAAAAATATATAAAGATTTTACAAACCTTTTTTAAAAAATTAACTGTTTCCCTTTCAAAGAGATGGCATAATTTAATAAGGTGAGGAGTTGGGTCCTTAGTGGGAACTGCTTGATCTTCTTCCCACTGCTTAAGTATTTCTTGCAACTCCTGAACTACATCTCGGTTGGAGCTAGGCATGTTTACTGTCTTGATCCTGTTTTGAAAAGAATAAAATATAATTAAGCTAATCATATTTTGGTCATAAATTCAACTTGATAACATATTTTTAAACAGTTATAATGAAAACTACACTCTTTCAACAAAGTACCTAACCAATTTCTCTGAAAAAAACAAATTATACCAGTCACAAAGACCAATAAAAGTTTGAAAAATGACAAATTTTCTAAGACAATTTGTATTTTTCATAGCTACAAACCTGAGGTCTTAACAATAGGATAATTTCTAGTGCCTAGCTGGATCCAGTTAAATTGCAGACGAAAGCAAGGAGTCTTGTGAGATCTGGCAACGCGTACGTATACTATTGGGTGAAAAGTGGTGAAGGCCCACGTATCTACGCCACCAATTTTCATTAGTAAATATATCATTTTTATGATTTGAAAATAATACTTTCATTATTAGCCAATAGACAGATTTTTTTTTATAGCATCCAATATGACATTTTTTGATAGCATGAAGTTTTATACTTTCCACGTAATTACCGTACATAGCTAAGAGCTCCCTACCTATGCAGCCTAAAAACTCAAAATTTGCTGTAATGCCAGCATTTGTTTAGGTGTAGGTAACATGCCCCACCCATTTTCATGGGCTGTGAAGAACTACTAGGCAGAGAACTCAATTCATTTGCACCCTTATGTTCATGTGAGGGGAGGAGTGCTTTGATTATGTAATTACTTGGTAAGTATTATAAATAATGCTTTATTTTTATTTTATCATCAAAATGATATTTTTATAATAAAATAAAATAAGATTTTATTCATACTTACCAAGCAACTATTCAGCTGTAGGATCCCTACTGCAGCAGATGAAAATTAAACTTTTGTAGTGGCACCACTGTCACTAGTGTAGGTAACCAGTTACCGACCACTTACGGTAAACAGGTATGATGACATCGCACCCCTAAATTGGATTTCGGCTGCAAACTCCACCTGTGGGGAGGAGGGAGGGCTCAAATCTCATAACTGCTTAGTAAGTAAGAATAAAACCTTATCTTATCATAAAAACATAATTTTTATTCAGGGTCTTACCAAGCAATTATTCAGTTGATTCCATATTGAAAGGTGGAAGGTAGTGGAGATACCATTTTCTGGAAATTATGTAAATTCTCAAAAAAGGCTTAAAGTGTGATAGGAAGAGGACATATGCTTGTCATACCTTACCTTGTAAATGAACCGCTGCAGGTGAGTACTGGCTCTGGTTAGCTCTCAGCTTGCTTAACGGAGTGGTAGCTAGACCAAGCGTCTTCTCTGCAGAATAGAATGATCCTAGAAGTCCTGGCCCTAACCACCGACTTGGCAAGGAATCAACAAATCCCACAATGCTCTTGCACTAGGTGAGAGCCAGATACAACAAAGAAAACAATACGTAAGACATAGTTACCTACACCAAAATAAAAACCAATAGTACCCTCTATGTTAAACCAACTGAAGGGTACTCCAGGTACCAAGTACCTCCAGACTTCCCAATACTAAACCAACAACCTTGATGCTAGGCAAAAATTATAGAGGTACAGAAAAAATCCCTCTGCTGCTTATCCTAATACCATGCCAGCAACGGATAAAGGCCTGAGAGTACTACAGTTCTCAAACACTGTCTCAACTTCTTTCAAATGTAAAATTGCAGATAGCAATAAGTTAATGGGAAACACCAGCGAGGTAGTGACAGCCCTCACTTCTTGCGCCTTCACCTTCAACAGCGGAAATGACTCGTCATTAACTTAGGTGTGTGCCTCAATGATGAGTGATCTTCAGAAGAAAGACAGGGAGTTTTTGGAAAGGGGACGAGAAAAATTCTTCACCATACTTCGTAAGCATGAAGAAGGACCTCTCACTTTCTGTCTTGTGAAGATAATATTTCAACACTCACTGCGTAGAGCAGCCTCTCTTCCTCCTCTGGTCCTAGAATATCCATAATGTTACTTATGGTGAATTAGCGTGGACTAGAGTCCGATGGATTCTCACTGTCCCTTGAATGAAGCTCGTCACAATCGTTGCTTGATTTTCCTTTGCCCATAGTAGTAGACTCTTTGCCACCTTGTAAAGGTAGAAGGAGTGTGTTTCTCCCTACTTCCAGATATAAGACAGAACTGTGGTGTTGTCGGAGAACTCCGTTACTGTCTTGTCGTAGGTTTACTCTGTGGAATGAAGAAGGCCCAGGTGAATAGCTCTCAACTGCTTGACATTTAAGTGGAGGTTCCTTTCTTCTTGAGACCAGACCCCTGAGATTTTCTTGTCTCCCAGGAGAACTCCCAAACTCCCCAGCCTATATCCAAGGCACCTGAATACAAGAACAGGCTGGGGTTCCGTAGGAGAAGAGATATGCCTTCTGAAACCTTCTTTCTGACAGCCACCATCTTAAGGTCTACCTTGAGCTACAAGATCTGAAACACGAACGAGTCCAGTTGTGTTTTCTTGCTCCAGTTTGCCTTCTGGAAGATAGAGACAAACTTTTCTATGGATGACAGGGTTCCGAAAAGGCTCATCCACCTGTTGGCCAAGCATTGAACTCTTTTGGGTGATGGAGAAACCCCAAAACTCTGAGAGTCTATCGTCATTCCTAAATAAAGAATCGTCTGAGAGGGAGCAAGCTGTGACTTCTCCCTGTTGATGAGAATTCCTAGTCTTGGCAAGGTGAAGTGTCTTTTTCATTTCTCAAGTCCTCCATACACTTCTGTTTCATTGGTGAAGGCAGGAGCCAGACATCCAGATAAAATGCGACATTTATGCCTATCAGGTGAAGCCATCTTGTAAGTGGAGCTAGACCTTGGATAGGCCGAAGCACAGAACTCGAAACTGGTAAACCTTGTCCTGGGACACAAAACGAAGATACTTTCTAATGTTCTGATGAATCGCGATGTGAAAATATGCATGCTGCATATCTATCGTGACCATCCAGTCCACTAGATGGATGGATGAGAGAACTCATTGGTCTGTCTCCATTTTGAACTTCATTTTTGTGACATAATGGTTTAGAGCACTGACATCCAAGATGGGTCTCTAGCCCTCTGGTAGCTTTGGGGACCACAAAAAGACAATTGTAGAAGTCTGGAGTGCTGACATCCTCTACCTCTTCAACTACCTTCTTGCCAATGTGGGAAGCGACTTCAGTGGCTAAAGCTGCATACTTGTCAGAGTTTGGCGAGTAGGCCGGCAAAGCAATTGGCTATGAAATTAAGTGAGGATTCTCCTTGAAAAGAATGGCATATCCCTCTTTCAATACTAATAAACCCACTAATCTACCCCCCTGCTTTCCTATTCTTGCCAAACATGGGAAAGTCTCGCTCCCACTGGGGCATGGTAGACCGAATCTTTATCTACAAGGATTCGTTCTTACAGAGGCTCTTCGAACTGGACGAGCCGAATGCAGATTGGAACACAGTCTGGTCTGGTCTAGACACTCTAAAAGGAAGTTACTGGAGAGGAGAGGCTGACGTGCTTTGAAGACTTGAAGGGTCTTTAGGATGCTTGGTTGACAGTGCCAACAGGTCCTGTGTCGACTTCTTCTGAAGTGCCGACACTATCTCTTGAACAGTAGACTGTGGGAATAGCAGATGATTGGGATCTAAGGGTGCAAGGAGAGGGAATGCATAAAGATCCAGCCCGACCAATCGATCAGCAGCGCGTCTGTCGCCCATGCTCAAGGGTTGGGGGCTGGGGAAACGAAGAGTGGAAGGCTGTTGTTCCTCTATCAGGGGTCTGCCCAACAATCTCCACAGGTCGGAGTAAATCCCATCATCCAGAGTCCATTCGGTGGGAAACACTTGCCTCTGCTGGCTCAACTCGTCTGCCAGGACATTTAATTTCCCCTGAGTGAAGCAGGTGATGAGTCTTACTTGATGTTGATGAGCCCACAGGAGTAGCTCTCGTACCATCTGACAGAGAGGAAAGGAGTGCGTGCCCCCGTTTCTGGATGTAAGAGAAGGCCTTGGTGTTGTCCGCATGCACAACCACAGTCTTGTTGTGTGCCAATGAGAAATAACGTAGCCCATGAGAATGATCTTCAACTCCTTGACATTGATGTGGAGCTTCGTTCTTCTGGGGACCAGGTCCTGGAGACCTTCCGAGACCCTAGGAGGGCTCCCCAGCCCAGACCCGAAGCGTCAGAGTAAAAGTCCAGGTCAGGTTTGGGGGGGAAGAAGGGATCTCCCCTAAGATTACCTTCTTTCTGGCAGCCACCATTTGAGATCGGATTTTATCTCCTGTGTGATGGGAAAAATCATTGAGTCCAGTTGTGTCTTCCTGTCCCAGTTGGCTTTGAGGAAGAATTGAAGATTTCTTGTGTATACCCTGCCCAATGGAATGAAGATCTCCATAGAAGAAAATGTTCCCAGCATGACGGCAGAGCGAGGAACTTGGAGATTGACTGAATGCAGTTCGCAACTCTCTTTGGGGGCGGAAAAGCCTGAGAAGTCTGAAAGTTGATAATCATCCCTGGATAAAGAATCTCCTGAGACAGTACCAACTAGGACTTCTGGAGATTTGGCAGGATTCCCAATTCTTGGGAGATGAAGCGTTGTCTAAAGGTCCTTCGTGCCTACCAGGTGAAGCCATTTTGTGAGAGAGAGAAAACTCGAGCGAATACTCGAAGTACCATGGAAAGACCAAAACAGAGGGACCGAAACTGAGAGACCTTCCCTTTGAAGACGAACTTAGGTACTTTCTAGACGTTGCATGAACTGGGATGTGCTGATAAGCATCATGCATGTCTAGGGTGACCATCCAATCGCCCCAATGAATGGATGACATGATTGACTGGATTGTTTCTATCCTGAGCTTGGTCTTTACTACGAAGCAACTGAGAGTGCTATGTCCAGTACCAGTTTCCAGCCCCCTATTGTTTAGGGAACTACAAACAGTATATTGTAAAATCCCTGGGAATGGAGCTCTTCTACTTCTCCTATGGCCTTCTTCCAAAGGAGGGATGATACTTTCTTCGAAAGGGCAGAGCGTCTTTCTGATCCTTTTGAGTATACCCTCAATGCGATGGGCAATGAGACTGAAGGAGGGGTCTCTGAGAAAGGGATGCAGTAGCCCTCCTTTAATACCCTGACGATCCATGGCTCTGCTCCTCTGCGAGCTCACCCTTCCCAAAACTCAAGGAGCCTGGTTCCCACAAGGACACAAAGGACTTCTTGTTCACTTCTTCGGTTGAGACTTGGCAATAGAATGCTTCTTGATACATTGAATGGAAATGCAGGTTGGAGCAGGGTCTAGAATGAGACTGGGGTCTCTTCGCAATAAAGGGGTGCTGTTGGAGCAGAGAGACAAACTTCAGATGAAAGGGCGCCAAAAAAGAAGGTCCTAAGTCGACTTCTTCTGCAGGTCTGCAGCTATCTACTCTACCATGGCCTGTGGGAAGAATTGGGACAGGTCCAGAGGAGTGAAAAGCAAAGCTGCCTTCTGCGAGGCCGAAACTCCCTTCGACGCAAAAAAACACCAGAGGCCCTTCTTCTTCAGCACTCTGAAGGTGAAGAGCGATGCAAGATCCAACAAGCTGTTATGGACAGCCTTGCCCGTGCACAAAAGCACATTCTGAAGGTCTGTTGAAACGGAGTCAACCATCTCTGTGGCATTCTCGATCTTGGCGAGAGCGCCCACCATCCAGTCAAGGAAGCTGAATGCCTCAAATACCTTAAACAAGCTCTTGATGAGGTGGTCCAACTCCACTGAGGATAAGAAAACTCTGGCTGAGGTGAAGGCTGCAAGGTGCAAAGAGTTGATGAGACTAGAGAAGTCCCCTTGGGAGGAGCTTTCTCCAATGTCATAAGGTCTATGGTACCTCTTGATAAGGTGCGAGGGAGAATGAGCGAACGTTGCCTTCCCTTGTTCCTTTTTCATCGAGAGCCACTCCTTGACCACCTTCAGAGCCTTCCTGGAGGAGGTGGAAAGGACCATCTTGGGAAGGAGAGCAAGTTCCCACTGAATTCGACATCAGGAATGACGAGGCAGGAAACACCAGAGGTTCTCCGACAGCAGGTGTTGAAGAGGCACTCCCGGAGTTGGACGAGCCAGCTCCAGATCAACCTGCTTGGTCGGCAATGGGTCTGCTGAAGGCACAAAGAAACACCACTGACGAGGCAGAGGAGGGGGAAGCAGCTTGTCCGACCTGCTGGCCCTGAGTGAGGCTTCTTGATCTTCTTAGGACCCCAGAACGACTCTAACCTCGATGGACGGTCAGAGGGAGCAACCACCGATCCTTCCTCGAGGTCATTTTGTTGACAAATCAGCGCAATGACCTCTGTATCTCGGGGGTGATCGCGTCCTGAGGCGATGGACCGTCAGATTCATCCAGGCTGATCACTTCCTGAGACACTTCCTTCAGGAGGAAGAACCTCGCCAGACCCCTCGTGGTCTCCTCCAACCACTTGAGCATACGATCTGTTTGGTGATAAGACCGAACCAGGCTCGTAGGGTCTCGTGGCTGGACCGTAAGGTGCGCACTTCTCGCAGTCACTCCTGTTCGCCTCGCTCCTCCCATTGTTGCCCGAGAAGGTTGAAGGGACAGGTGAGGAAGACCTGACGATCCTACCCTGCCTACCAGCAGAGCCAGTAGGACTGCAGGCGATCGCCAACCCGCGGTGGCGATCGAGCTGCCGGTCTGGACCAGCGGTCTCCCTGCGGAGAAACGCTGGACGAGGACGGTAGCATTGGTCTCGTGCGTCAGGGGAGCTGCTACCAGACTTGCGAGCCGTCTGGTCCTGGTGGGAGTGACGCTTGGGTGACTGGTGGCGTTCGCTAACGCAGTGAGAGCGAGCACTGTCCTCACAACACGCCACAGTCCCAGAAGCAGTTGAGGCTGTTCCTGGTGACAGGGGGGACCTCTTCCCAGCCTCGACATGTGAATGGTTCGGTGGGACCGTCACATCAGCCCTGGGAACCGGACGATCGCTTCGAGAACAATCGCCGGTCTGGCTAGAGTCACCTGAGCGGCTCTTACCATCCTTCCGCTCCGTGCCTGGGTCCTGACGGTGAGCGTACTCAGCCATCTGGATCCTGGCTGCACGATCACCGGTAGGTGACCGCACACTCGGTGACACTTGTGAGCGAACGGCCGAGACAGTTCCTGGTCCAGAGGTGGAACCTCTGGAGCTGGGAGCAGAGGTACCAGCCCGCTGGTACCTCCACGGTTCCCGTCTTCTTCTTCCCTGAGGAAGGAGAGACGGAGAAACGGGAGAACCAGAGGAAGGCCCACCTGTCCCGCCGGAGCGAGACAGACCCTTAGAAGTCTCTGTGTGAGACTTTTTAGAGGGGGGCAAAGTCACCTTCATCCTTGGCTGGGGGGCCTTGGAAGTCGAAGGGGAAGAGGCAGCAGAAGACGACGACGAAGATGAAGATGAAGACAAAGAAGATGACGACGACACCTTCCTCTTCTTCTTGGACTTCTTCTTCGCCAACTTCCTCAGGACAACAGACAGGTCTCCCATCCAGGGTGGAACTGGGGTGGTCGCGGTGACAAAGGGGCCCAATTCCACCTGGCTGGAAGGACCTGCGGGAGCGGCAGCACTTCCACGGGCAGGAACAGGGACAGCAGGTATGGCGACGGCAACAGGAGGGCGATCTAAGGGCGAGCTCTTCAGGCACTCGAAGTCAGGGGGAGGAGCGAGGACAGCAAAACCAGGTGGAGGTGGTACCAACTCCCTCCGGGGAACGTACGGCAACGGAGCTTGTACCGCAGCTGAGGGGGTGACCGTGGTCATGTGCTGGGTATACACCAGGTGAGGCTCAGCTGCATAACCCGGGGTCCACACAGTCGTAGTCATCCTTGTCTTCACCCCATGAGTGACCGGGGCTGCAGCTAGATGATGGATGAGCCCCTGAATACTCGGAGTGCCCAGCAGACTCGGCAAGCGCCACACCTGCTGAAGATCCCCACCTGCAGAAGGAGACACACCTGAGGAAGAAACAGTTGGGTTAAGGTGGGGGGGGGGGGGGGTTCCTGTTCACTCAGGGGGGGAAGGATCCCACCCTGAGCAGACAGACGACCCCAAGTACAACTCAAGGTCGGGATGTCGCCCTCCCTCCTCTGGACTCCACAGATTGAGTGAAGAGGTGGAGGGAGACACGTCCCCCGAAGGAGAGAGAGCCATACGCGGGAGTTGACGAGGAGGGAGAAAAGATGATGTATCCATCACCAAAGGTGTCGAGGGAGAGCTTTCCGACGACACCTTCTTGGCCTTATGCGGCTTCTTCCTCTTCTCGTACAGCTCCCACTGCTCCTCCGACCAAGAGACAAACAACACAAGTTAAATCCCGAGAGCATTCACGCCCTTAGCACCTTGTACACAGAGGATGAGGGTCCATGACATCACTGGACCTGAAAGCCCCACACTTTCGGCGTCCCACTCCAGGGCACACTATCTGGTTGGATGGGGATTGGATGGGGGGCGCGAGGGCTTCTCTGATTCGTGGGCCTGCATGATTTAATCCAGTCGATGCAATACCACCAAATACAAAACAAATAAGAGTACGACAGTCAAACACACAAGTATTCTAAGAAAACAGGTTGAAAGGCAAGTAAGCTTGAAAACAATCTCACGACAGAGGCGGGCAGAGAGGCGAGCACACATCTTCACCCGACGGCAGTCAAAAGCAAAGTGGCATGTTTACCTCCAGTCGGGCGGGACTCCTGACCATCGGACAAGCAGTTACTGCTGAACTACCTTGTTAGTAAATCTTACGACCAGTCCAGCTGGTGCTGAATGGTAACTCCTTATGTAAAGGACTAAGGGTTTGTATAATATGTCGGAACAATTATGTTTTCAAGGAAGTTTTTAAACCCAATATGGTGTCTCTGGCATCCAGTCCCTTTCATCTCCAGCACGGATACCATGTCCTTCCCAGCCTTCCCAGAGCTCATCTGAACAATATTGGCATATACATGTAACATTTATTGATATTCCTCAAGATTGCAGTTGTTATCAGCACAATAAAACATTTTGTTGCCTACATTAGTGAAAGTACGAGATGTCTTATTCCCAGGGTCATGGTTTGAACTGAAATTCATTTTCACCTTGTAATCAGTGGTTTTATCCTTACTGCCATCACTAATGAAACTCCACAGTGTTTATTTGATTTTAATTATACACATTTTGTTCTTTATTCAATCCAAATTGCACTTGAAATATGTTGAGAGTGTGCTGACAGTGAAGCCATGGCAGGAATAATTTTTGGCTTAATATACAGGGTGTCCAAAAAGGCTCAGTATACCATTACAAGTATTTATTGCTCAGAAACCATATAACATAGAGTAATGTAGTTTTTTGTAGAATAAAGTGCTCTGAATGTAAACTTGAATGAAGAACATTCTACAAAAAACTGCATCACTCTTTGTTAAATGGTTTCTGAGCAATAAATACCTGTAATGGTATTGGGATTTTATTAATCTGAAAATATTCAATGTTGATTCAAATATCGAAAATTTTGATGTGAACAGTACCTACAGCGTTCTTCGCGCTCTTCTACTGTTTATCAGTGTTGCTAATTGGTATGTGTTTACCCTCCAAACTGGGTATAAGACTGACACAAAACCAGGGAAATAAGTGAAATTAGCATATCTATTTGTAGTATATAGGGTAAACAACCGCAGACGATCCATCGTCATCGCGCTGGCCAGACCTTATCCACTCAATATTTAATTGGTGAAACAAGAATACAATTACAACTTTAAGCATACCATTCAAAAGATTGAAGTTTCTTCAACATAATGTGATATATGAAAGCTCCATACGAACTAAAATAAGGATGTGAGCTCTTCGTAAAATATGTTTTCAAGGCAGTTTTGAAATATAATATGGCGGCAATTGCTTGGCTGGCTGTTCTAACCAAAGACAATCCACCATCTTTCCCAGCCTTCCCAGCACTAATTTGAACAATGTTAGCGTATATATGTAACGTTTATTGATCTTACTTAAGATTACAGTTGTAATCAACACAATAAAACAACATTTAGTTGCCTATATTAGTGAAAGTATGAAGTTTTTATTGTAAAACTAATATTGTAATACCTACCTGAACACCTGAATAAACCCTGGTCACTTACCAGCCCGAACCATCATTTATTAAAAATTTACCAAATCTTTGGTTAAAATAAACGATCAGTGTTGCCAATCTCCTGGCAAACACCCTCGTTACCTAGTTACCAGCCCACCGCTCGTAGCCCTGCCTCACGGGCCAGTCACACCTGCCCTCTCACGTCAATCATAACTCAATAACTCTGTATGAGAGGGGAGGAGGGTGGGAATCATTCAGGTGTTCAGGTAGGTATTACAATATTAGTTTTACAATAAAAACTTCATATTGCAATACACCCCTGAACACCTGAATAAGCCCGATTAACAACATTAATTTGGAGGTGGGGAATCAAATCTACTCGGCCCTCCCCTGTACCAGTTGTCAGTCAATATAATTGAGTACGCGGGTCAGTCTCAAGTTCATTTGTCACTCGTCCAAACTAATCTCCCATGTGTGGCCTTCTAGGCCTCCCATATGTGGAGGGAAAATACTCCCTGCACCTCTACCCTAAGGTCAAAACTCATTGAGTGCGGGAGGGATACAAACCTGTTTCCTCTCAGCTGGCTATGTGCCTCACCTGAGTAGAGGAAAAACTGAAGACCTCCCATGTGGCTCTCGGCCTCTCATGTATGGAGGGAATCTGAAGACCTCCCATGTGGCTCTCGGCCTCTCATGTATGGAGGGAAACTGAAGACCTCCCATGTGGCCTTAGGCCTCTCATGTACGGAGGAGACAACGGTGTCGTCGATCGTAGTGATGTCTTCTCTTGTAGTGTTGTACCTGCCTGTCTGTACTCTGACCTGGTTTGGCACTTGGAAGAATACCCTCAGATAGACCCAGACATGTTCTTTCTATCTGTCCTAATACTTAAAATCCTCTCGTGATATATCATATCATGAATACCTTATACATATTCCAATATTCGCTCCCTACTCTAATACTAACTCAGACAGCAAGATGTTGGGTTTAAAAATAGAATTTAGGCCAAAGGCCGAGTATTGGGACCTATGAGGTCAGTCAGCGCTGAAGGGAAATTGACAAAGTTTGAAAAGGTGTGACAGAAAAGTAAGAGAGAGAGAGAGAGAGAGAGAGAAATACAATCGTCTAAGATAAAGAGAATATAAAATCAGGGAAGAGAGAGAGAGAGAGAGAGAGAGAGAAATTACAATCGTCTAACATCTCCACCTCCGTAAATTGCACCCTCTTTTAAGTTAAAAGGGCATTATCTTAACGATAATATACTCGTATAACTCCGTACAGCTATGAACACGAACGAGAACTTGTTGTTAATGCGATCGACTCCTATAACATCATACTTATGATCAGCGTGTGACAGTAATCGCGAATCCGATAGAAACATCGTTTTATTAGTGTATTCACCGCGTGCGACGGTGATTACTGTATTCATGTTATAAATGCAGCTGAAGCTAATAAGGCAAAATTACGTGCATCAGCAACCTGGACAGAAGTCCCGAGCATTTGTATGAATTCAAACGGCAGGAGCCGTGGTAAACGAAACTAATAGCATGAAAGAGCTCATTACTGTTGTTTTTTTACACAGACAAAGGATTAATAAAGTATATAAAGTGTAAGGTTCGTAATACCTATGAAAACGAGTGAAAAAACGAACGGAATTCTAAATTTAACGCCATCTAACCCGAGGGAAAAACTAGCTTCCAATGAGACGTATCAGTCAAATTTTGGTCTTAAATTACATCGTAAGTTGAACAGTATGACTTCGTTCCATAAGTTAAGTATCCAGATATTCATTAATATGCTAACTAGGGACAAAAACATTAGCCGAGACCAAGTGATATGGTTGAATCTGGAGCCAAGGAAAAAAAACAAACTAGCCGGCATCCTTGTCTGTCTAAGCCACACCTCCTTACAATAGTGCTGTTTGACGACAAGCTAGTGTAATTGTAATTTAATTGAAAAGTTAATAAAAAATGACAATTTGTCGAAAATTGCATTTTTCCTAACTATACAAACCTGAGGTCCTTTAACAATAGGAAGGTAACTAGCGGCAGCTGGGACGGTCGTAAGCTCGAACAAGGGGAGAACGGTAGGTTAACTGCTTGTCCGATCGTGCGCGCGCCGCGCGCCCGAGAGGTGAAGAATCACTTTTGCTTTAGGCCCATGAAACAAAAAAGTTGCAGAGTGAGGGGGGTGGCATGAGGTGGGACTATATGTAAAGGACCTCAGGTTTGTATAGTTAGGAAAATGCAATTTTCGACAAATTGTCATTGTTCCGATACGTAATACAAACCCTCGGTCCTTTAACAATAGGAGACTCACTTCTTGGTGGAGGAATCTGAGTCTTTTTGGTGAACAGACTGGTGTTCGTCCAACCCTGGAGTGCCTCCCTGGTCGTAAGAGCAAGGGAGGGATCCAAACCTCTGTCCGATGATCGGGGTGTGGCACCGCAGGATCAATGGTCAGACCTCTGGGCCAAGTACTAAGAGAGAGGCAAGCGTATCTCTTCGTACCAGCAAGCAAGAACTTGTTCCTGTTTTGCAAGAGACAATCATAAAATGATGGGTTTGTCTCAATTTGGCATCCACTTCCTCCCCACCCTTGTTGGAGGAAGTGGTGGATATTTACTCCTATCCCTACTGAAAGGGATAGGTGGTGCTCTATTGAGTAGCTCACCTGCATCTCGTCCTTACCCAGCAGGGTGACGACCGTGGCCCTCTACCCAAAGGTAGAGGGAAGAAAAAGATGGGAAGAGGAGCCAGTCACACTCTCATTCCTCATCCATTCTTACGGTCACACCAGGACTCGATGCTGTTCAGCCTGCGAGGGTCTGGGTTAACTACACAACGTGTTGAGCAACCACCACGGTTTCCCAAGGAAAAAGATCCAAGGAACTGTGGGCAATATCCTGAAGGTAGAAGGAGGTGCATGCGGTCCGGTTGGACCAGGCGCCTGCCTTCATTACCTGCGCCAACGGAGAAGTTCTTGCGGAATGCGAGAGAATGATGAAGAGGCGTCCACACTCATCCTGAGTGTCGAGTTTCTTCAGACAGCTCCGTCGCACCTTCACAGGACAAAAGCAGCATAGCCTTCGTATCGGAGGCGGTGAAGTCCATTAGGGAGGGTATTGTGAAGGACTCGAACCAATCGTCAGTTACCGAAGGGTTCTGAGTCTTCGCTACGAAGATCGGTACGAAATCGAGCGTCACAAATCCCCATCCCTTTGTGCTTGACTTCTCAAGAGAAGTCATGCAGTTACCTAAGACGAAAAGAAGGGAATAGTCGTATGACCTATCCCTCTTCTCGACTTTGGTTATGTACAGTACTCATACTGACAAGCTATTAAGACGAAGTAATGATTGCTCTGGAACAACCGAACTAAGTCCACAGCATAGTTCGTAACTGACTCGGGCGCTCTGACAGCTGCCGACTGACTGGTTTCGGAATCAGTAGAGGCAAGTTGTCCAAGCATCCGGGTAAGTCACGTGACCTTCGCCCTTTAAAGATTTATGCTGAGAGACCAACAAATAAAATATTTGTTAGTCACCGATGCCGGAAGGCGCGGCGATGATTCTCTTAATGCATAAGCTCAAAAGGCGAAAGTCAATTGCCTTCAAAAGACCGAGGTCCCTGATGGCAAAGAAAATCTCATAGACGTTGAATCTCAGCTTAAGAGAAACAACACTATGTGACGTTGAAGACGAAGGTAGGCAATGAATGCAACCTACGTCTTCCAGCTGAATCGAGAGAAGGAATCTCAAGATTCTAAACCTGTGGCTTACAAATTACTGAAAACGCTAACCGCCATTTCATTGCTGTCCGTTGTGCAATGAAAGCGGGGCGTTCTTCAGTAATGAAACACAGGGGAGAGCCGCTTGAAGAACTGCTTCTCATGGGCTGAACGTTTGAAGTAGACGCTGGCAGGTGTGGGAGTAGGCGATGTCTTTCAATACATCTGCTAATCCGGGGTGAACAATGAACAATTGTACACCTCCGAATACAAGATATTTTGAGACAAACTCAGATTTCCGCAAAAAAAAATCATTCGCATTATCGGGATACGATGCAGCAAGAGACTATTACGAATTCTGTTACCGTGCGGTAAACAGAAAGATGAGAGTCGAATAGATATCTCTGTTTTAAAATTCTCGCAATACCGAAGACGATGAATAACTAGCGTTTCACAGCAGTAGATGGTCATTCATGTATGCGAGAATCCCGTAATCAGAGACTTAAGTCTGTGATGTTGGGCAGAGATACGGTTGTTATTCAATCAAAGCAGGTGAGAAAGACATAAACAACGTCTATCTCAAAGCGGCAGCTGATACTGAAATGCCTCGGGCAATTCAATACGCAGTAGCTGTCGCTGACTTGTCATCCTGAGTTGCCAAGTAATCCTTTCCACGAAGGAATGCGTTCGGCTAGAACCACCGAGCATAAAAAGATATGCTCGAGCAATTATATTTAAGCGAAAACGAATTTCGGTAAATATAAAAGCTTAAATGGTGTTGTTGTGACAACACCATAAGTATATAAAATTGAAACTGGAAACTCCTGGGAGGTTGCAGGCAACCCGGGTTGCAGTTCAATTAGAATACTTTTCGTCTAAGTCGCAATCCGTTAGAATAACCAGGATATGCGCCTACCCCTCGACCATTCAACTGCTTAGCAGAATCATGTCGCGAGGGTTAATATACGTAGTATATTTGTAGGATTCTGAACAACGATCTCCATCCTAAATTCTTTCCTTCAAGAAAACAAAATAAGGATTGGAGATCGACCACCTTCGTTCTCTATTAAAGAGAGTGAAGGAGAAGTCTTCCTCGAAGGAAAGCTTCAATGGTGAACAGAATACTAAGACGATAGTTCCAGCCAAACTGGATATTCCCGTCCGTTCTTCTCTATTCCAGGTTGGTCGCCTACTGTGAGATAGTCTTCTTTCAGCAGCAGTCTTCTTCCTAATGCTAGAAATTCCAGGAATTCGAGCATAGGCG
This sequence comes from Macrobrachium nipponense, assembly GCF_015104395.2. NCBI lineage: Eukaryota > Metazoa > Arthropoda > Malacostraca > Decapoda > Palaemonidae > Macrobrachium > Macrobrachium nipponense. The sequence continues at coordinate 10,848,786 of NC_061103.1, read as the reverse complement.
AGGTTCCCGATTATCGTGTAACATATCGGGGATTCTCGTCTCGCTCACTTTGGACCGTGGTCTCGCCTAATGTGTTTGGAGATCGTAAGAAACTCTAACACTGAATGCGCTAGAAATCCGTAGAATTCTAAGCAGTCTGCGAAACCCCCACCGAATTCGTCAAACGATATCGGCTGGTGGTCCTCTCGAGTTCCCGTAGAAATCGAGAATGGGCAGGATCCCTCCTCAACGACCGGGGCTTACGTCAGGTAGGACCCGAAGGTCCCCCCTGGTAGCGCAGTCCCCAACGTGTGGGATCCTACAGAGAAATCTCTGTAGGATCCTTCCCCTTTCCCTCGTAGCCGTAAGGAGAGAGGGATGGGGGAGGAATTGGATACTCGCTCGCCTTCCCAGTGGAACTAGCAGTTGGAGAAGAGTAGGAGCAGCCACTCTCAGAGTCTGGGAAAACGTATCGTCAGGAGAAAACGTTTTCCCGAGAGGCGGGTTACGAACTCTCACTGTAGGTAAGGGTCTGCCGCCACTGTGAACGTCGTCTGGGTGGGGCTGATCGACACCTGACAGGAGAGAGCCGATACCGTCTCCGACTCATTCCAGTCCTCGTCGAGGTCGAAAACCTCTCAGGAGGACGAAGGAGTATTTAAATACGGTGTCCGAAGACACGTAGAAACGCCGCTGTCGCAGTAGAGGAGGTGAAGTAGCTTGATCGACGGCCAGAACTGAGAGAGCCTTCTTGTCCGGAGACGAGAGACTCTGGTTCAAGACAGAATCGGCAAGCTCCGATCGCGGCATACCCACCGTCGGTTTTGGGTTCCCTCTTGGGCCCCAAAACGACCTCGAGCAGAGACATGGGCTCTGCTGGTGGAGCGGCGATCCTTCCCCCCCCCGGTCGTTGTGCTGACGAATCAGTGCAATAACCTGGGTAAAGTTACTCTGAATCTCGGAAGTTACAGCGTCTTGAGGAGTAGGACCGTCCAGTCCCTCCAACAAGAGCAGCTCCCAGGACCCTCCTCCTTCAGAAGAAGGACCAGCAACAGATCCCTGACGGTTGCCTCCAATCACTTGCGCGTACGTCCTGGTTGGTCCTAAGACCAACCTGGCACGTGCGGCGTCGTGACGGGATCGTGAGCGGCGCATCTCTCACGATCACTCCTATATACCTCGCTCTTCCTGGCGTATGCCGAGGAAGTTGAAGGTATCGGAGAGACAGAACTGACGCTACCCCCTCTCCCCCTGACGGTCGCCTCCAATCACTTGCGCGTACGTCCTGGTTGGTCCTAAGACCATACGTGGCACGTGCGGCGTCGTGACGGGATCGTGAGCGGCGCACCTCTCACGATCACTCCTAGCTACCTCGCTCTTCCCGGTGTAGCCCGAGGAAGTTGAAGGTAGTGGAGAGACAGACCTGACGCTCCCCCCCCCCGCTCGCTGGCAGGACCAGTGTACGTGGGGGGCTGCAGCCGATCACAACCCGCGTGGGGATCGATCTGCAGGCCTGGCCGTGCCGCTCACCTGTGGCGAGCGGCTCGACTGAGCACGTCGACCACGGTCCCGTGCGTCAGACGAGCTGCTGCTGGTCACCGTATCCGCCCGGTCCCCTGTGGGAGCGGCGGTCAGGTGACCTGCAGAGCTCGCTTTCGCCATGAGACCGTGAGCGTCCTCGCGCACGTCAAACCGCTGGTACCAGCCGAGGCTGGTACCGTCGGTCGAGGGGACCTGGGGACCTCTTCCCAGCCTCAACCCGTGGTGGTCAGAGACCGTCACTTCCACCACCCGAGGTACCGGCTGGTCGCTGCGAGAGCGGCCGCTGGCCTGGCGAGAGTCACCTGAGCGGCTCTCGACAGTCTTCTGCTCCGTGCCTCGGTCATGACGCTGAGCGAACTCAGGCGTCTTAACTTTGGCTGCACGGTCACCGAAGGAGATCGTACACTCGGAACTTCTCGCGGACGAGAAACCGAGCCGGTACCTGGCTTAGCAGCAGAGCTGCCAAGACCAGGCGAGGGTGTACCAGCGGGTAGCCAGCACACCCTTGGTCCCCGTCTTCTTCTTCTTCTCAGAAGGGGAGACGGGCCCCGTTCCCGAAGGAACAGGAGGACCAGCAGAAGAACCCCCCGTCACACCGGAATGTGACGAGCCCTTCGAAGTTCCCGAAGGAGTCTTCTTAGGGGGAATAAACAAAAAACCCGGTTACCAGCTGGTCGCTGCGAGAGCGGCCGCGGGCCTGGCGAGAGTCACCTGAGCGGTTCTCAGCCAGCCTTTTGCTCCGTGCCGTGGTCTTGGCGCCGAGCGAACTCTGGCGCCGAAACTTTGGCTGCACGGTCTCCCGAGAGGGAGAGCGTACACTCGGGATCTCCCGCGAACGAGAGACCGAGCCGGAACCTGGCGTAGCGGCATCGCCGCTAGCACCAGGCGAGGAAGTACCAGAGCTAACCGATACTCCTCTGGTCCCCGTCTATCTCTTCCTTACGGAAGGGGAGACGGGCCCCGCTCCCGAAGGAGCAGGAGGACCAGCAGAAGGACCCCCCCGTCCCACCGAGGTGGGACGGGCCCTTAGAAGTTCCCGAAGGAGACTTCTTAGGGGGGGGAGGCAGCCTTCTTCTTCTTCGCTTTATGGGCCTTAGAAGTCGAAGGGGAAGAGGCAGCAACAGACGAAGACGAAGATGACACCTTCCTCTTCTTCGTCAGCTCACGCAGGACAGTCGTCAGGTCCTCCATCCAGGCCGGAGTCGGGCTATGCCGAAGCAACACGGCCCGACTGCACCTGTCCGGAAGGACCTGGGACTGGGGAAGACACACCATGGGCAGGACCAGCATGGACAGGCGCAGGAACCAGGAGCGACAGGAACAGCAACCAGCTCAGGAGCGGCAGGAAACAGCGGCAGCGGTAAACACAGAAGGAGCAGCCAAGCCAGTAGCCGGGAAACCACATCAGCGACAGGTACGGCAGGCCCAGCCATCGCCTCGTAGAATCATCGGCAGCCAGCGTGGTACTGGCGGCCGGTCCAGGGGCGAGCTGCTGGAACAGCGGAAGTCTGGGGGGGGCAGGCAACACGAAGAAAACACAGGCGGCGGCGGCATACCCCTCCTCGGTACGGCGGCGACCGGCCCTAGAAGCGGCAGACGGCGTCACCGACACAGCATGGGGAGTGTAGACCAGCAGGGGGGCAAGCAGCATAATCGGCGTGAAGGTTGTAGTGGAGACCACATCCAAAGGTCACCGCCCCAGACCTCGCTAGACTCTGCAGCAGATCGTGGATGCTAGGCACGCCCTGCAGCCGCAGTGGTCCATACCTGTCCAAGGTCGTCTCCCACGGCTGTAGCACCTGCGGTAGCACAGACAGATTAGTAAGAGGGGTTCCCTCACGCACGGGGGGGGGAGACATGCCCCACCCCGAACGGAAGGAAGACCCCAAAAACAAAATACGAGGAAGCTGAGCGGGGGGGCAGGAAAGAAGACAAAGAATCGGATACCAAGGGAGTCGCGGGAGAGCTTTCCGACGACTTCCTGGCAGACCTTCGCTTCCCCTACCCCCGCACAGCAGTGAAAAGTAATATGAAAATGAAACAGAATACTGCACTTGCGATTCACTTCATAGAACTTAAAGAGGGAAAAAATCAATTCCCGGTAAGAGCGGAAACTTGATCCATAATAATATGATGCTATCATAAATATATATGAAAATGAACAATACTGCACTTGCTATTTTCACTTTCACAGCAATAAATCGTAAGGATTAATTCCCGGGTAAGAGCGGAAATTGATCCAAAATTAAATTTGATGCAATTAATAAATGCAAATGAAAAGAAAACTGCATTGCGAATCCACTTTCATTGCATTCTATAATACAAAATAAGAGGCTCTTGCCGAGCGCAATCAAGCTCTCGGCAACGAACGCACAGGGCAAAAATATAATGAAAAAGAGTACTTACATCTTTCAATTACACACTTTCGCCCAAAATACATGACTCGGCGCGAGTGCGCCCGCCCTCGGCACCGAGACATAATTCAAGGGTTCAATTCATGAAAAGAGCGGAAATCGCCGTCTCTACGGCGATAGCTCCATGTTGATTCATAATTAAGTAATGAAAATGAAAACAGTGTACTTACAGTTTCATTTTCAAGTCAAACCAAACCATTAGTAGAAAACACAATATAAACAAAGCATACGACGATGAAGCGGCAGAGAGCGATGACGAACACGTCCTTCACACCCGCAGGCCGAAAGCAAAAGTGATTCTTCACCTCTCGGGCGCGCGCGCGGGCGCGCGCACATCGGACAAGCAGTTAACTACCGTTCTCCCTTGTTCGAAGCTTACGACCGTCCCAGCTGCCGCTAGTTACCTTCCTATTGTTAAAGGACCGAGGGTTTGTATTACGTATCGGAACAAATAATATTTAAAGGTAATTAAATTAACTTTATTAGGCCTAATATTAATTTCAGTTGTCATTGTAATTTGATAATACGAACTGGTAATAAAATTTGTAACTGTAATTGACATAAGCGCAATGTAATTACTGACGGCAATAGTCGGTTAAACGTATGAAGAACGTCATGCATACGAATTCCTTATATCTGACATCTTGATTATATGCCCAAGATAGATACCTCATTGACTGTTAAATGTCAACATAGTTAAACACACGTCTCCTCAAGACGTTTGTACAAACTTGGCATAAGTGAGAGTGTTGTTACGTTAGTCATTTTAGGCAATCAGGAGAGATGAGATGGATACGGCGACGCAAACCCGTATTCGTCACCGCTGATTCCAGCGTGAATGACTGCCGAGTTAGTGTTTATACTACGCTAATATGATGATACATATATACATATAATGCTTTAGTCGGACAGAATCCGATCTTCATTCTGTTCGATTACATTCATATTAATTATCCTCAGATCGGATTCTCGTTCGTTTTTCAATTACACCTGTACTGAATATCCGAAGTCAGAATGCCTTGAGCCTACAGCATTAGCCAATACAAAAAATAACTACCGATATGTTGTACAGCGAATACTTTAGGCTAGGCTAGGTTACTGAATATGCATACGATATCCTCGTGAACACTAGGCTAACCGTAGTTAATTTTATTCGATTTCTCTCCATACTGAATATCGCAAGTCAATATGCATTTGAACGGAGAATTAGTTGATATTAACAATTATCGTAACGTATAAGTAGAGGAAAGTAACCTTAAGACGAAGGAGCCTATCTGAAAAACCAACCATGGCCTAAAAGCTTCTGATGCAAGGAACTCGAAGCAGAAAAAGCCTAAAGATGCTCTAAGACACTGTGCCTCTATAAACTACCACTTTTATAATAGAAAACCGACCCGAAGAAGCCTGCACTTCTCTTTCTAAACTAAACACTATGTAGCCTATTATCCCTACTCGTCTATATCTGGCCTAAGTTTTTATCATCCTGAGAACTTACATCGAGGGAAGGGGAATCTGCTGCCAACACTGCCTGCTCCGCGCCAGGGGGGACGGCGGATCCTGCCCTGTGGGCTTGCGGATCCCCATAACCCCCAGCACCGGTTAGGGCTGGTTCTGGAACAGCAGGGAGCTGGAAAAGAACGATAGTAATTTCAGTATCCCTATTGCTCGATCTATCCTCACTTAATCTTGACATAAAATCGGTAACAGAGATGTCATACTCGATGTCAGCCTACTCTCAAGTCTCTTAAAGAGCACTGTCTCTAAGACTTTATCTTGATCAACGTTAGTCTCTTCCTGCCTACACTTACTTCTTAATACAAGACCTTTCCTACGTTTGAGATACCCTAACATCGGTCCAAAGACCACTCCTTGACATTCCAAACATCTGGTCTTTACATTATATTGAACAGGCCTACAATTTACGCATAAGGAATGACTATCGTGTCATAGGGTACTCATCCTTTTTCTTGCATTGTTGCAAGACGATACGTTGTTGAACTTTCCGCTCGTCGTTTTCTGTGATGTCGTGGCCGAGGATGCAGTAGCTGTTGTCGTAGCTTGTGTTGTTTCTTCCTTGCAGAATCAATGTCTGATGACAAGGTATTAAGAGCAATCCAACAGTAATCCAAAGGGATGCGTAATTCGTCACCAAATTCAATCAAATCAAAGTGCAAATGAAGGCCGGGCAAGACCGCAAAAAGGAGTTCGCTGTGGATACATCTGTACCACCGCGAACGATAAGTGATTGACGTGAGAGCGGGCGTGACCGGCCCGTGAGGCAGGGCTATCAGCGGTGGGCTGGTAACGAGGGTGTTGCCAGGAGATTGGCAACACTGATAGTTTATTTTAACCAAAGATTTTGGTAAATTTTTAATAAATGATGGTTCGGGCTGGTAAGTGACCAGGGCTTATTCAGGTGTTCAGGGGTGTATTGCAATATGAAACTTTTTATTCCCGGGGTCATGGTTTGAACTGAATTCATTTTTACCTTGTAATCGGTGGTTTTATCCTTACTGCCATCACAACTGAAACTCCACAGTGCTTATTTGATTATAATTATACACATTTTGGTCTTAATTCACTCCAGATTGCACTTCAACCACGTTGCTGTTCCTGGTTCCTAAGATCTCACTCCACAAACACAGTTACAAGCAGCAGACGACTACACTGTTTATGAGGTGCAGAGCTTTATTCTCTTATATAATTGTTTACTTTACTCATTACAGGCAGTCCCCGGGTTACGACGGGGTTCCGTTCTTGAGACGCGTTGTAAGCCGTAAATCGTTGTAAGCCGGAACATTGTCAAAAATCCTAAGAAAACCTTACTTTTAATGCTTTAGGTGCATTCAAAACTATGTAAACTGCATTCTTATTGCACTTTTCATAAAAAACTTTAAATATTGATTATTTTGCATTTTTGGTGTCATATTTCATCTGCCAGATCAGCGTTTGTAGGCGTCGTAACCCTGGAAATAATTTCTGATGAATATAATTGAAAAGCGTCGTAACCTCGGAATGTTGTAAGCCGAGACCGTCATAACCCGAGGACTACCTGTATTTAGTTTAACTTTACTTTGTTACTTCAAATTGTTTATTTAATTCATGTCTATGGTAGATCTAGGGTACTTATCCGCGGCGGCGTAGACAATGGCAGTTGCAGTTTTTCTATTCAGTTTTACCTACTGAACAAGAATTTTAAGTAATATTTATTCAGACGACTGTAATTAACCCCCCAGGGACAAGTACTAAACACGGCGAAATATATTGGACGCCCCAATCCCTAGTGGATGTCGTATTCACGGTTACGTTCCTTGCAGTCTGTGCGGACTGCTTCTGTAGAAATACCATGTCTATTATCCCTTTTTTGCAACCAAATTAACCCCGAAAAATTACAGATATTTCTGAAGTGCAAGCAGACGATGGCAAAGACTCATCGTTGCCAATATAGTGGAGCTGTGTACATACGCCGATGCGTTTACAAACTGTTTTCATGAATTCTAGTTGTCATAGTAATGCAGTAATGATAAAATTGCTGTAATATGTATACGTATATACTACAAATAGATACACTAATTTCACTTATTTCCCGGTTTTGTGTAAGTCTTATACCCAGTTTGGAGGGTGAACACATACCAATTGACAACACTGATAAACAATTGAAGAGTGCAAAACGCTGCAAAGAATGCCATAGTTTTTTGGATAAGTACTGGTTAGAGGTCGGGTTTACGATTGTTGTGATGAAAGTGCTCCAGTGTCTATGGGTACAAGTGGTGTGTGGATTTAGCACAGGAAATGGGAAGTTTGTTGACACAAGCTACTCTGCAAACATCGAGATGGCGTCAATCTCCTAAACTTTTTTAATCTTAAGTAAAAATTTTGAAAGAGTTTTGGGGTAGTGTGCACTGCGTTGGCCACACTTTTCATTACCCTCTGTTTAAATCTTAAAATATGGCCTTAATTTCTAACTTTGGAGAAAATACTTACTTCGAAAGGAGAGTAGAGGTCTTTAGCTCCTTCTCTCACCAACAACAACTCGTGACTGATGACCATCTCAAATGTCAGGATGTGTTAAAGTACTTTTTCAGAGGGTGGCCAAAACCACGGTAGTCGGTGAGTTAGCCAGTCCACTCGGTTGCTTACCCTATGCATATTAGAGCAATTTTATCATTATTGCATTACTATGACAACTAGAATTCATGGAAACAGTTTGTAAATCCATCAGAGTATGTGTGAAGCTTCACTAGATTGGCAACAATGAGTCATTTTGCCCTCTGCTTGTACCTACTTTAGAAATAGGGTAAACAACCGAGTGGACTGGCCAACTCACTGACTACCGGGGTTTTGGCCACCCTCCGAAAATGACAATTTGTCCAAAATTGCATTTTTCCTAACTATACAAACCTGAGGTCCTTTTGCAATAGGAAGGTACTAGTGGCAGCTGGATAGGTCAAAGCTTTCGAACAAGGGGTTCGGTAGTTAACTGCTTGTCCGACAGGCCAGCGCGCGCGCGACTAAGAGGTAAACAAATCACTTTTGCTTTGCGGCCCAAGCAAAAACTGCAGAGTGAGGGGTGGCATGAGGTGGGACTATGTGTAAAAGGACCTCAGGTTTTGTATAGATTAGGAAAAATGCAATTTTGGACAAATTGTCATTTGTTCTGACACGGCATACAAACCTTCGGTCCTTTTACAATAGGAAGACTCACTTCTTGGTGGGAGGAATCTGAGTCTTTTGTGAACAGACTGGTGTTCGCCCAACCTTGGAATGCCTCCCTGGTCGTAAGAGCGAGGGAGGGATCCAAGCCTCTGTCCGATTGATCGGGGTGTGCACCGCAGGATCAATAGGTCAGACCTCTGGACCAAGTACTAGAGAGAGGCAAGCGTATCTCTTCGTACCCAGCAAACAAGAACAAGTTCCTATTTGCAAGAGGCAAACATAAAGTTATGGTTTGTCTCTTGTTGGCATCCACTTCCCCACCCCCCCCCCCCCTTGTAGGAGGAAGTGGTGGATATTCGCTCCCATCCCTAGTGAAAGGGATAGGATGGGCTCTGCGAGTAGCTCACCTGCATCTCGTCCTTATCCAGCAAGGTGATGACCGTATCTCTACCCACAGGTAGAGGGGGAGAAAAAGATAGGAAGAGAAGCCAGTCACTCTCTCATTCACTTCATCTATTTCTTACAGTCACACCAGGACTCGATGCTGTTCAGCCTGCTAGGGTCTGGGTTAGCTACACAACGTGTTGAGCAGCCACCACGGGTCCCAAGGAAAACGATCCAAGGACCTGTGGGGCAATATCCAAAAGGTAGAAGGAAGGTGCCAGTGGTCTGGTTGTACCAGACCCCTGCCTTCAGTACCTGCGCCACGGAGAAGTTCTTGTGTAACTCGAGGGAGTGTACTTCTAGGTCATCTTGGTGCTGACGAAGAGTCTTCAACACTCAGCCTGGGATGTCGAGTTTCTTCAGAAAGCGCGGTCGCGCTTTCACAGGACAAAGCAGCATCTCCTTTGCATCGAAGACGGTGAAGTCCATTAGGGAGGGGATTGTGAAGGACTCCTAACCGATCGTCAGGAACCGAAGGGTTCTGAGTCTTCGCTACGAAGTCGGTACGAAATCGAGCGTCACGAATCCCCATCCCCTGGATGCTCGACTTCGCAGGAAAAGTCATGCAATTACCTCAGAGGAAAAGAAGGGAATGTCGTATGACCTATCCCTCTTCTCGACTTCGGTGATGTCCTGTACCCATACTGGTCTATCCGTCTGCAGCGAAGTGTCTCACATTCTCCTATCCCCATGCAGTGAAGGTTCTTCTCGGTAGTGGATAGGACACCGACACTCAATGGTGGTGTCGATGTATGGGTACTGTGACAAGCCGTTAGGACGAAAGAAAAGACTGTTATGGAACAACCGAACTAAGTCCACAGCGAAGTTCGTAACTGACTTGGGCGCTCTGACAGCTGCCGACTGACTGCGTTCGGTAGGAGGCAAGTTGTCCAAGCACCCGAGCAAGTCACGTGACCTTCGCCTTAAAAAGGGTTTATGCCAAGAGACTAAACAAATAATTTGTTCGTCACCGATGCCAGAAGGCGAGGTGAGGTGAGTTCTCTTAAGGCATGTGCCCAACAGGCGAAAGTCAATTGCCTTCTAGAGACCGAGGTCCCTGATGGCAAGATATCTATAGTATAGTTGATTCTCAGCTAAGGAGAAACACACTGTGGTCGTTGAAGACGAAGG
>NC_061103.1:10801577-10838120 GCF_015104395.2 Macrobrachium nipponense | reverse complement strand
TTATTATCATTGGCAACAGGTTGTGTGGTTTTAGCATTATGTTGCTGTGGGTTATGAGAGAGCAACGATTGTAAGAATGACTGGAGCTGTATGAATTGAACAATAACGCGTTCGACAGTCTGCCATCAAATGCCCTGCGCGCTTACAATTTAAAACAAGTTACCCCTGCTGCGTTATTATTGACAATATTTACTTGCTGTGGTTTACTTTCATTCTTTGCAAAAACTTGAGTAAGCAAGGGTCCAGATCTGTGCACTTAGACATATTGTTTCTTAATTTGTTTATATATGTCTAGCTCCATACTGTCGGGCGATAGTTTCTTGTCAAAACAGCGTACCAAGGCTTCCGGCAACATAACTGTTAAGCAAGTTTAAATATGTGAGCCTAATAAAATCTTTCACAGCCATATTCCTTCCATAACCCAAGTGGGATTAAGCAAACTATCCTGATATTCATTCAGCCAGTCAGCAATTAGTGCTGCCCTCTCTACAACGTTAAGCTGAGTCATAGAGGCCAGATTAAGGATGTTCCTCAAAGCTAAAACTACGTCCAAGGCTTCTTCACCACCATATATGGCCCCGCCCCTAATCTAATTTTAAATTCATCCCATGTATCCGCCTCTTGGAAAGAGACTCCTCTCAGGTACGAACCTGCATCCCCTTTAGCAAAGTCAATGAGACTTTTAGCTTCCTGTAATTGTACGGATGGGTCAGTGATACATTTTGCTTTTAAATGAGCATCTACTGATGAGATCCAAGATTTGATGCGCAAGAACCCGTTGACCCGGCCTTGAAAGGGAGCAATTGCAGACCTTGCGCAGACCAAAGTAACAACTGGGTTACTCGGTGCGAGATTTCTGGGTGCGGCGGTGGCCATCGTGACTTTTGTTTTTTTCTTATCACTACGATTCCTAGCAATCCTATCAAATATCTATATGAATACACTCGTCCACTGTGTAAACGCATATGCAATATAAGATAAAAAATGTGTTACGGATAGTAACAGAGTCCCAAAATGATAAGATCAAAAACAGATAATATGATAAGGATATTTCTGGAGAACTTCTGGAAGAAAAAAAAATTAGCAACAAAGGACTGCTGGGTGAGAATCCAAGTTGAAGATAGATTCCTGCAAGAAAGGAAGATTAAGAATAACGTATAACTCACCCCCAGGAATAATGGACGATCGATCTTGTGTAAGGATAACACTCAAAGTCACACACCAGAATGAATAAAGAATTGTACTTAGCTTTGGTATATAAGAGGAAGATCTTGCTGTTTAGGTGATGTCACGGCCTTGGTTTTCGATGATGCTTTTCCGCAGTGACCCAAATTCTCAGTGCGTGCATTGCTCGTGCGGTGTTTGTTTGTTGAATGATTCATTTCCCGTTGCCTTATTCATGGTGATCCGATGCTTTTTTTGTGCAGATGCGTCCGGTTTGTTTCTTGAAGTGCTGGAGACACTCAGTAATGACGATACACCCTCTCTAATGATTAATAATGAGAGACGTTTCTTATGTTGCCATAAGAGATATGAAGTTGCTTGAAGATTCTCTCGCCTTCGTTGTCTTCTGATATGTTACATTTCGTCAGTCTTGGGATGATGTGGTTTAGTCCGATTCCGGCAGCCAAGCTATGTTGTCTTCCATTGTCGTCTACCCAGTAAGCTGCCACCAATGTTTGTGCTACGCCTTGTTTAACCCTTAAACGCCAAAGCGGTAAAAATCAAAACGTCCCCGGAATGCCGGAGCCGGTTTTGACAGTGAGCGCGGAAGCGTAAAAAATAGTTTAAAAAAAAAATCACAGCGTGCTTAGTTTTGAAGATTAAGAGTTCATTTTTGGCTCCTTTTTTTTTCATTGCCTGAAGTTTAGTATGCAATCATCAGAAATGAAAAATAATATCATTATCATATGTAAATAATGTGATATATGGTAGCAAAAAAAAAAATCATACATAATTGTGTTAAAATCACGCTGTGCAAAAAACGGTAAAAATCTAACGAGTTTCTTTTTTTTTTCGTTGTATTTTAAACTAAATTGCAATAATTTTGATATTTAATACATTGTAAAACAATAAAGCAACACCGGAAAAAATATTATCACAAAATGATGTACGAATTCGTAATGCTGCGGACGTAAAAAGATGTTTTTTCAAAAATTCACCATAAATCTAAATATTGTTCTAGAGACTTCCAATTTGTTTTCAAAATGAATACAAATGATTGAATATTAGGATACTGTAAGAGTTTTAGATTAGAATTGCAGATTTTTGACCATTTCGGACGAGTTAAAGTTGACCGAATGTCGAAATTTTTTTATATATATTTTTTATATGCACATATTTCAGAGATGGGAAAACCTACAACATTCAATTATTGGTATTGTATCTTCATGAATTTTCGCACATTTTGATATATAAAACTCTATAAAACGGCTAATATGAAAAGGAGCAAACATTAGGATAATGCGATGTACACATTTCGGAGATTTTCGGCCGCAAAGTGGCACGCAGAGGGAAGAAAAATATTTTTTTCAAAAATTCACCATGAATCACAATATTGTTCTAGAGACTTTAAAATTGTTTCAAAATTAAGATAAATGACTGGATATTACTAGGCCGTAAGAGTTTAGCTTACAATTACGTTTTTTTGACCATTTCGGTTGCGTAAAGGTTGACCGTACGTAGTTTTTTATTTTCCCAATCATCGTGATTTATATGCACATATTGAGAAATGAGAAAAGCTACAACATTCAATTATTTTTTATTGTATTCTTCATGAATATGCGCACATTTTGATATATGAAACTATAAAACGGCTAATATGAAAAGGAACAAATATTAGGATAATGCGATGTACACATTTCGGAGATTTTCGGCCGCGAAGCGGCGCGCGAAGGGAAGAAAAATAAAATTTTTTCAAAAATTCACCATAATCACAATATTGTTCTAGAGACTTCGAATTTGTTTAATAATAAAGATAAATGACTGGATATTACTAGACCGTAAGATTTTTAGCTTACAATTAGGTTTTTTGACCATTTCGGTTGCATCAAAGTTGGCCCGTACGTAGTTTTTTTTCCCAATCATCGTGATTTATATGCACATATTTGAGAAATGAGAAAAGCTACAACATTCAATTATTTTTTATTGTATTCTTCATGAAATTGGGCACATTTTGATATATGTAACTCTATAAAAAGCATTACTATAAAATATGAAAAGGAAGCCAAAATATTAGAGGAATAATGCCGAATTGTTTTTTCATTTATTTCGGAGATTTTCGGCCGCGAAGCGGCGCGGCGGAGGGGGAAGAAAATTTTTTTTTTCAAAAATTCACCATAAAATCACAATATTGTTCTAGAGACTTTGAATCCATTTCAAAATGAAGATAAATAGACTGGATATTATAGACCGTAAGAGTTTTAGCTTACAACTAGTTTTTTGACCATTTCGGTTGAGTCCAAAGTGACCGTACGTAGTTTTTTTCCAATCATCGTGTATTTTATGCAATAATTGGAGAATGAGAAAAAGACTACAACATTCAATTATTTTATGGTAATTTTTCATGAATATGCGCAAAATTTTGATAATGACAACTCTTAAAAACGGCTATATGAAAAAGGAGCAAATATTAGGATAATGCGATGTACACATTTCGGAGATTTTTCGGCTGCGAAGCGGCGCGCGGAGGGAAGAAAAATATTTTTTTTCATAAATTCACCATAAATCACAATATTGTTCTAGAGACTTGCAAATTCGTTTCAAAATGAATTTAAAATGACTGGATTATACTAGACCGTAAGAGTTTTAGCTTACAATTAGGTTTTTTTTGACCATTTTCGGTTGCGTCAAAGTTGACCATACGTAGTTTTTTTCCCAATCATCGTGATTTATATGCATAATATTGAGAAATGAGAAAAGATACAACATTCAATTATTTTTATTGTATTTTTCATGTATTTGGGCACATTTTGATATATGAAACTCTATAAAACGCTAATATGAAAAGGAGCAAATATTAGGATAATGGGATGTTTTTCATTTCGGAGAATTTTCGGCTGCGAAGCGGGCGCGCGGAGGGAAGAAAATATTTTTCAAAAAATTCACCATAAATCACAATAAATTGTTTTAGAGACTTCGAATTCGTTTCAAAATGAAGATAAACGACTGGATATTACTAGGCCGTAAGGGATTTAGCTTACAATTACGTTCTTTGACCATTTCGGTTGCGTCAAAGTGACCATACGTAGTTTTTTCCCAATCATCGTGATTTATATGCACATATTTGAGAAATGAGAAAAAGCTACAACATTCAATTATTATTTATTGTATTTTCTCATGAATATGCACACATTGTGATATATGAAACTCTATAAAACGGCTAATATAAAAAGGAGCAAATATTAGGATAATGCGATGTACACGTTTCGGAGATTTTCGGCCGCGAAGCGGCGCGCGGAGGGAAGAAAACATTATTTTCAAAAATTCACCATAAATCACAATATTGTTCTAGAGACTTCGAATTTGTTTCAAAATGATGATAAAGACTGGGATACTACTAGATCGTAAGAGTTTTAGCTTACAATTACGTTTTTTGACCATTTCAGTTGCGTCAAAGTTGACCGTACGTAGTTTTTTACCCAATCATCGTAATTTATATGCACATATTTCGGAGATGGAGAAGCTACAACATTCAATTATTTTTTATCGTATTTTTCATGAAGTTTTGCACATATTGATATATGAAACTTTATAAACCGGCTAATATGAAAAGGAGCAATATTAGGATAATGCGATATTTTTCATTTCGGAGATTTTCGGCCGCGAAGCGGGGCGCGGAGGGAAGAAAAATATTTTTTTCATAAAAAATTCACCATAAATCACAATATTTGTTCTAGAGACTTTGAATTTGTTTCAAAATGAAGATAAATAACTGGATATTACTAGAACGTAAGAGTTTTAGCTTACAATTACGTTTTTTGACCATTTCGGTTGCGTCAAAGATGACCGTACGTAGTTTTTTTCCCAATCATCGTGATTTATATGCACATATTTCGGAGATGGGAAAAGCTACAACATTCAATTATTTTTTATTGTATTCTTCATGAATGTGCGCACATTTTGATATATAAAACTCTATACAACGGCTAATATGAAAAGGAGCAAATATTAGGATAATGCGATGTACACATTTCGGAGATTTTCGGCCGCGAAGCAGCGCGCGGAGGGAAGAAAAATATTTTTTTCAAAAATTCACCATAAATATCAATATTGTTCTAGAGACTTCAAATTCGTTTCAAAATGAATTTAAATGACTGGATATTACTAGACCGTAAGAGTTTTAGCTTACAATTAGGTTTTTTGACCATTTCGGTTGCGTCAAAGTTGACCATTCGTAGTTTTTTTCCCAATCATCGTGATTTATATGCATATATTTGAGAAATGAGAAAAGATACAACATTCATTATTTTTTATTGTATTTTTCATGTATTTGGGCACATTTTGATATATGAAACTCTATAAAACGGCTAATATGAAAAGGAGCAAATATTAGGATAATGCGATTTTTTCATTTCGGAGATTTTCGGCCGCGAAGCGTTTGCACGGAGGGAAGAAAAATATTTTTTTTCAAAAATTCACCATAAATCACAATATTGTTCTAGAGACTTCGAATGTGTTTCAAAATAAAGAAAAAACGAATGGATATTACTAGGCCGTAAGAGTTTTAGCTTACAATTACGTTTTTTGACCATTTCGGTTGCGTCAAAGTTGACCGTACGTAGTTTTTTTCCCAATCATCGTGATTTATATGCACATATTTCGGAGATGGGAAAAGCTACAACATTCAATTATTATTCATTGTATTCCTCATGAATATGCACACATTTTTATATATGAAACTCTATAAAACGGCTAATATGAAAAGGAGCAAATATTAGGATAATGCGATGTACACGTTTCGGAGATTTTCGGCCGCGAAGCGGAGCGCGGAGGGAAGAAAACATTATTTTTAAAAATTCACCATAAATCACAATATTGTTCTAGAGACTTCGAATTTGTTTCAAAATGAAGATAAATGACTGGATATTACTAGGCCGTAAGAGTTTTAGCTTACAATTACGTTTTTTGACCATTTCAGTTGCGTCAAAGTTGACCGTACGTAGTTTTTTTCCCAATCATCTTAATTTATATGCACATATTTCGGAGATGGGAAAAGCTACAATATTCAATTATTTTTTATCGTATTTTTCATGAAGTTTTGCACATATTGATATATGAAACTTTATAAACCGGCTAATATGAAAAGGAGCAAATATTAGGATAATGCGATGTTTTTTCATTTCGGAGATTTTCGGCCGCGAAGCGGCGCGCGGAGGGAAGAAAAATATTTTTTTCAAAAATTCACCATAAATCACAATATTGTTCTAGAGACTTCGAATGTGTTTCAAAATGAAGATAAATGACTGGATATTACTAGACCGTAAGATTTTTAGCTTACAATTACGTTTTTTCGACCATTTCAGTTGCGTCAAAGTTGACCGTACGTAGTTTTTTTCCCAATCATCCGTGAATTTATATGCACATATTTGAGAAATGAGAAAAGCTACAACATTCAATTATATTTTATTGTATTCTTCATGAATATGTGCACATTTTGATATCTGAAACTCTATAAAACGGCTAATATGAAAAGGAGCAAATGTTAGGATAATGCGATGTACACGTTTCGGAGATTTTCGGCCGCGAAGCGTTGCGCGGAGGGAAGAAAAATATTTTTTTCAAAAATTCACCATAAATCACAATATTGTTCTAGAGACTTTGAATTCGTTTCAAAATAAAGATAAACGACTGGATATTACTAGACCGTAAGAGGTTTAGCTTACAATTACGTTTTTCGACCATTTCAGTTGCGTCAAAGTTGACCGTACGTAGTTTTTTTCCCAATCATCGTGATTTATATGCACATATTTGAGAAATGAGAAAAGCTACAACATTCAATTATTTTTTATGGTATTTTTCATGAATATGCGCACATTTTGATATATAAAACTCTATAAAACGGCTATATGAAAAGGAGCAAACATTATAGGATAATGCGATGTACACGTTTCGGAGATTTTCGGCCGCGAAGCGGCGAGCGGAGGGAAGAAAAATATTTTTTTCAAAAATTCACCATAAATCACAATATTGTTCTAGAGACTTAGAATTTGTTTTAATGAAGATAAATGTCTGGATATTACTAGACCGTAAGATTTTTAGCTTACAATTACGTTTTTCGACCATTTCGGTTGCGTCAAAGTTGACCGTATGTAGTTTTTTCCCAATCATCGTAATTTATATGCACATAGTTTCGGAGATGGGAAAAGCTACTACATTCAATTATTTTTTATTGTATTTTTCATGAAATTGGGCACATTTTGATATATGAAACTCTATAAAACAACTAATATGAAAAGGAGCAAACATTAGGATAATGCGATGTATACATTTCGGAGATTTTCGGACCGCGAAGCGTTGCGCTGAGGGAAGAAATATTTTTTTTTCATAAATTCACATAAATCACAATATTGTTCTAGAGACTTCGAATTCGTTTCAAAATGAAGATAAATGACTGGATATTACTAGACCGTAAGAGCTTTAGCTTACAATTGCGTTTTTTGACCATTTCGGTTGCGTCAAAGTTGACCGTACATAGTTTTTTTCCCAATCATCGTGATTTATATGCACATATTTGAGAAATGAGAAAAGCTACAACATTCAATTATTTTTTATTGTATTTTTCATGAATATGCACACATTTTGATATATGAAACTCTATAAAACGGCTAATATGAAAAGGAGCAAATATTAGGATAATGCGATGTACATTTCGGAGATTTTCGGCCGTGAAGCGTTGCGCGGAGGGAAGAAAAATATTTCTTTCAAAAATTCACCATAAATCACAATATTGTTCTAGAGACTTCGAATTTGTTTCAAAATTAAGATAAACGACTGGATATTACTAGGCCGTAAGAGTTTAGCTTACAATTACGTTTTTTAACCATTTCAGATTGCATCAAAGTTGACCGTACGTAGTTTTTTTCCCAATTATCGTAATTTATATGCACATATTTCGGAGATGGGAAAAGCTACAACATTCAATTATTTTTTATTGCATTTTTCATGAATTTGTGCACATTTTTATATATGAAACTTTATAAAACGGCTATATGAACAGGAGCAAATTTAGGATAATGGAATGTTTTATTCATTTCGGAGATTTTCGGCCGCGAAAGCGGCGCGCGGAGGGAAGAAAAATATTTTTTTCAAAAATTCGCCATAAATCACAATATTGTTCTAGAGACTTCGAATTTGTTTCAAAATGAAGATAAATGACTGGATATTACTAGACCGTAAGAGGTTTAGCTTACAATTACGTTTTTTGACCATTTCAGTTGCGTCAAAGTTGACCATACGTAGTTTTTTTCCCAATCATCGTGATTTATATGCACATATTTCGGAGATGGGAAAAGCTACAACATTCAATTATTTTTTATTGTATTCTTCATGAATTTGCGCACATTTTGATATATAAAACTCTATAAAACGCTAATATGAAAAGGAGCAAACATTAGGATAATGCGATGTACACATTTCGAAGATTTCGGCCGCGAAGCGGCGCGTGGAGGGAAGAAAAATATTTTTTTCAAAAATTCACCATAAATCACAATATTGTTCTAGAGACTTCGAATTTGTTTAATAATGAAGATAAATGACTGGATATTACTAGACCGTAAGAGTTTTAGCTTACAACTACGTTTTTTGACCATTTCGGTTGCGTCAAAGTTGATCATACGTAGTTTTTTTCCCAATCATTGTGATTTATATGCACATATTTGAGAAATGAAAAAAGCTACAACATTCAATTATTTTTTATTGTATTTTTCATTAATTTGGGCACATTTTGATATATAAACCTCTATAAAACGGCTAATATGAAAAGGAGCAAATATTAGGATAATGCGATGTACATTTCGGAGATTTTCGGCCCGCGAAGTGTTGCGCGGAGGGAAGAAAAATATTTTTTTCAAAAATTCACCATAAATCACAATATTGTTCTATAGACTTCGAATTTATTTCAAAATGAAGATAAATGACTGAAGATTACTAGACTGTTATGTATTTTTGCTTACCCAAAAATACCAACATAAAAAAAGAATAAAGAATATATAATGTATATATATATATATATATAGATATATATGATATATATAATATATATATATCTATATATATATATATATATATATAATGTATGTGTTTCTCTATTTATTACATTTTCCGATTCTGGTACGAATACATAAATAAAAGGAATGCAGGTGACACTTTTCTTTTTGCATACAATGAAGTATCGTATTCATGCATAGATATGGAGATATAACAACTTGAAATAATAAATAAAAAAATAAATATAAAACAAATGCAGAATACTCAGTCCTAATCCTGACTCTTTCGTTCTATTCTTGTTTTCTCCTCCTCCATTGAAGAGTCTTGCATTTTTTCCTCTCGACATGACGAGGTACAGGTGGGAGGGGGATGACGCGCGCCCTTACGGCCGCTGGGATAGGGCGCGGTCCTGTGAGCCCTCCCCTGACCGCCGCTGAGTCGCACTCCAATAGAAGACCGGCACTGTGGTATTTGCGGTCACAGTCCCCGAACCTGCATAGAGCTATCTTGCAGGTGCGACAGAAGAACCGGGTGTCTCTCCTTCTGCCCATTCATATTGCACACCCGGCACCGTTTCTGCCTGCGCCCTTCTAGGAGATCCAGTGTGTGATCCCCTGGCATCAGCTGACACGGAGGGTCCACTACCCGACGAGAAGGGGTGGTGCGGGTGAGGGCGGCAGCAGGGGCGGCGGAAGCAGGGGCGGCGGCGGCAGCGGCGGCAGCAGGGGCGGCGGCAGCAGGGGCAGGCGGCAGCAGCAGGGCGGCGGCAGCAGGGGCGGCGGCAGCAGGGGCGTCAGCAGCAGGGGTGGCGGCAGCAGGGTGGCGGCGGCAGCAGGGGCGTCGGCAGCAGGGGCGTCGGCAGCAGGGGCGTCGGCAGCAGGGCGGCGGCAGCAGGGGCGGCGGCAGCAGGGCGGCGGCAGCAGGGGCGGCGGGAGCAGGGGCGGCGGCACCTCTATGACCGAAGTAGGCACCCCTTAGATCTGCCCTTTCCTGTACGGGGAGATCTACAGCTCGGGGCAGGGGGGCAGTGATGGAAGGCCACTCATCGGGATCAAAGTTGATGAGGGCATTCCCGGCTACCTCTAGGAACTGATATGTGGGACAACCTCGGAAGATTGTCACCGCGGTACCCACAGTACAGTATGTAGGCATTTTGGAAGGCCAACTGAAGGATGTATTTGAGGAGCTTTTGTGTCCACCTCCTGGTTCTCCTGGCGAAGGGATAATACTGGATGAGCTGATCAAAGAGATCAACTCTTCCCATGTGCCTGTTGTAGTGCCCAGTGACAGTAGGGCGCTCTACACGAAACTCCTCATACACAACTCGGCCCTGTCGACGTGTCTTCTTCCGCTGCACGATCTCCTCTTGGACAGGTTCATGGCTCGTCAAAATCATGGGATGAGTCGGACACCCTTCCAACAGATGACAAAGACAGCTCCCTTCCGCCGCCACTGTGTCTCTCCTCTTGCCAGATGTTGCGGATGGCTAGCGAACCTCTTGAGGGAATTTGGGGCCCCACGCACCAACCGAAGGTGTTCACTGACGTGAACACCTGCTTCATACAGTTCCTTGGCCAGGGATACCGAGTTATAATAATTATCCATAAACAGGTGGTATCCCTGGTTACGGAAACGATCCACAAGCCCGAAAACAGTGTCACGCAACGTGGAGAAGACCCCGGAATACACCGAAAAGTCCACGACGTAGCCAGTGTTCTGGCCTCGGAAATAAAAAAAATTTCACGCCATATTCTTTGGCTTCTGGGTTATACACTTTGATGGTTAGACGTCCTTTGTAAGGCATCATCCCCTCATCCAAAGAAAGGTTTCTTTCCAGGAATCACGAGAGTTATACAGAGTTCACGAATATAATCCAACACTGGGCGCACTAAAATGAGGCGATCAGAGTTATTCCGGGGTATGGCCCTTCGGTTGAAGGCATTGAAATATCTGTCCAACGCCAGGAAAGTATCAGGGGGCATAACGCCGGGCCCATTGGGCGTACCTAAGAAAAAATTACGCCTCCAATATATCCTTACGTCGGAAGCAGGCAGCAATCCAAAAAAAACGTGGAGCCCCAAAAAATGTGCCATGTCAGGGAGGTTGCAACCCCGCCAATAATATGACAATTGTCGTGCGCAGTTCATCACAGCAGTACCTGGCGGAGTCCGCCGTCTCTGCTACCAGGTACTCCAGCAATTCCCGCGTAAAGAAAAGCTGAACGAAACCCAGAGGAGTCAGGGGAACAGGTACGGTGAGGCCAGGATTTGCCGCGAATGGATTCATGTTAGGTGGTGTGGGGTCCTCTGTCCACCCATCGTCGCTTTCGGACGACCGAGCTTCACCTTGGCTCGCGCGACTATCCGACCTTCTGCGTGCCCGTGTGCGCGCACGCACACGAGCGCGGGTACGATTTTGAAACACGAGACCCCCTCACTGGCCCATCTCCCTCACTCAAGCCTTCGCTTTCTGTATCATCGGCACGAAAACTTGAACCAAACTCATCATCCTCCCCCTCCTCAGATTCCCCCTCATACGCACTAAAACTACTGAATTCTAATTCACTTTCGGGATGTGAGCCTCAAACGGACATTGGGGGCAAATATTCGTCGTCATCACTATCATCGGGAGTTATCTCCTCATCACTTGACGACCATCCTCCATCAAAATGAGGACTTGCCACATGCTCTCGATCGAGCTCTGATAAATATTCGTCAATGTCCCTTGGTTTTGGAGCCCTCCCAAATTCCTACAAATGCCCCTAAGGACAGCCCGATGCTTCCTTGGGGTTACTAATGGCAAATGAGACACTTTAGAAGCACTTTCATTGACACGTGGTCGCACAGAACGGCATTGAGGAGCAAGGTCAGGTTGGGTGCTTGGTCCTTCCCCAGCATCCAAGTCCAAAACTCTCCTAACACATTCCCTTCCGACGGGTAAAACGCGCCTTTCGCATTTCATACAACGTCCAGACATCTCTACGAAACGTCCTGTAGCAACACAAATGTTCAAAGTCTCGCACAAGTTCAGACAGATTCCGACAAAAGATCGCTCTCAAACAATGTGCCGCTGATGCTGACTGGAGTGAGAAGAAAGCATTTCGCGCATGCGCACTTGGGTCACGCTTCAAAACAAAACAACACCTCAATCCGTGAACTCCCAGCATCCCCCAAGGCGCGTGATTCAAAAGTTTTTGGCTGGTAGGCCTATAAGTATTTTTCCGCGAATTTAAAAAAAAACTTTTTTGAGTCGACGTATGGTACGTCCATTCGGCATACGGGGGTTTTTTTGACTCGACGTTTAATACGTCCATTTGGCGTTTAAGGGTTAATGAGGCTGCACTGTGAGGTTATTTAGACCTGCGATGTTATACGCAAGTATCGTGTGGTATACTTCCTATCCTCGTCTGCGATTGCGACGATAATTTCTAAGTCAGAATCTTCTTTTAGTATATAGGCGGAGATGTTTTCAAACTCATGATGATAACTTAACAACAGTATATTTGCAAAACTACATCTCTAAAATAGAAGGCAAGAAGGTAGTTAGGAGAACCTGATTGGCTAGGAGGGAAAGTAGAGCTCTAAGTTACAACTGCATTTACCAAGGGTATAGGAGAGCACAGCTTAGCTCAGCATACATAAACATACAGACAGACGAACATGTGAGAGGAAGTCACATAGACGTCTGGGCTATAGGTCAGTAGGTTCTCAGGTGAAGCACTGTGACCTGTTTGACACAATCATGGATTTGATTATCACAGGCAAATGCAAACCAGGGTGTTGCTGATTCAATACATCCAGCCTAGCTTGCATCCTGTTTATCAACTCTTACCACACTCCTTGTTATCTCAAGAGTGACCTCTTTGGTCATTAGAGTATTTATACATATGGAATATGTATTTTTAAATGTAACCCTTACATATGTAATGCAGAAATCTGAACACATTTTAAACATCCTAATTCTAGGCTAGCTAGGAATCTGAATAAATATTGCCAAAATCTACATAACATTTTATACAGTATAAGAGGAGATATATGCATTTTGACAATAGCAATATATATATACCTCCCCCAGAAGATTTTTTATCACGGTGTTGAATCCAACGATTCGCAACGGGATAAATAATCAGCAACTACATTGTTTTTGCCACTAATGTGCTGCACTCTTAAGTTATACTGTTGCAAGCACAAAGACCACCTGGTCAGTCTTTGATTATGGTTTTTCATTCTCTGGATAAATGATAGTGGATTGTGATCAGACAACACTAAAATTTCTTCATTCCTAGGTCTATTCACATACACTTCAAACTTTTTCAATGCTGTGATTAAGGCTAAAGTTTCCTTCTCGATTGTCGAGTATACTTTCTGATGGTTTTTCAGTTTGGAAGACATGAAGCACACAGGATGGTAGATATTATTTTCATCTTCTTGAAGTAGAACAGCTCCAATGCCACAGTCCGACGTATCAACTTGTATCACAACTTTCTTGTCGAAGTCTGGAGCTTGAAGTACTGGTCTTGAAGTTAAAATGGCTTTTACCTTCTCAAAGGATTCTTGACACTCTGGAGTCCAAACAAACTTAGCTTTGGGACTAGTTAAGTCTGTCAAGGGAGCTACTATGGCTGAGAAATTTGGGCAGAAACGACGATAGAATCCAGCCATGCCTAAAAATCTCTGTAGCTGTTTCCTGGTAGTAGGTGGGGTAGCCTTACGGATACCTTCTTCATTAGCATTTACTGGCAGCAAGAAGGCCTTTCCCAACTTCAAACCCTAGTACTGCACAGTTGCCTTTCCAAACTCACTCTTCTCTAGGTTGACTGTTATCCTGCTTCTTGAAATTTCTTGAAAACTTTTCCCCCCCATCACAAAATTTGCAGATGTCTTCCCATGTTGTAGAGTAAATCACTGTCATCCAGGTATACACCTACTCCTTCTATCGATCCTAGAGGTTGATCCATCGCTCGTTGGAATGTTGCAGGTGCATTCATCAGACCAAATGGCAGAACAGTATACTGATAAAGTCCAAAAGGTGTAATAAAAGCTGACAGCAACTTCGCATTCTCATCTAAGGGAATTTGATATCTTTTTAACAAGTCTATCTTGGAAACAAACTTGGCTTGCCCAATATTATCAAGTAACTGATCTATAAGAGACAAAGGATAATTGTCAGCCACACTGATAGAATTCAGTTTCCTATAATCAGTACACATCCTAAATGAACCATCTGGTTTCTTCACTAACACACATGGAGAACTGAAGTGACTTGAACTGTGTTCTGCTAATCCTGTTGCAGCAAATACTCAACAACTTCTTTCTTCAAAACTTCTTGGTGATAAGGTGATAAGCAATAGGCCTCTTTTGCTTGAAAGGTCTTCCATCTTCTTGAATCTTGATTTCATGCTTGGTCAGATCAGTACGCCTAGGCACATCTGTGAAAATTTCTGGAAAGCTTCTAATTACTTCACTTAAGTCTTCACCTTGTTCAACACTCAGAATGTTTCAACTTATCCTCCAAATTTTCCAAATTGAAGAATTATTCATCTTGCTTTCAGCTCCCAATTGGTAGCCATCATCGTCTCTGTAGATAAAGTTGTTTGGGTTACTGACACAATTTCAGTTTTAGTTTCTGAGAAATAAGGTTTCAAGAGGTTCACATGTATCTTCCTTTGTCTTCTTCTTCTTTCTGGTGTTTCACTCACATAAGTTCTATCACTTAACTTCTGAATTATCTTGTAAGGACCTTGAAATTTATTAGTGAGGGGAAATCTCTTGACAGGTAAGAACACTAATACTTGTTGACCAACACTAAAACTTCTTAGCTTAGTCTTAGCATCAAATCTCCTTTTCATTTTCTCTTGACTCACTTTCAAGTTTTCTAAAGAGAATTTTCTAATCTCTTTCAACTTTTTCCTTAAGTTCTTCACATACTCTCCTTGCTCTCCTCTTGATTTTCTTCCCAATTTTCTGCAAGAATCTTCAACGGTCCCTCTAACTTCTCTTCCAAAAATCATTTCATTAGGTGAACATCCCATACTTTCTTGATAATCACTCCTAACTTCAAACAACATTAGTGGTAAACCAACATCCCATTCTCTTCCTAACTCAGAACAATACTTTGTCAGCAGACTTTTCAATGTCTGGTGGGACCTTTTCAAGGCACCCTTGAGTTTCTGGATGATAGGCAATGGATAACTGTTGTTTCACTCCTAACAAATTCATCACATCCTGGAATAACTTTGAAGTAAAGTTTGTTCCTCTGTCACTTTGTACTATTTCTGGTATACCAAACTTTGAGAAAAACTCCACAAGTTTTTCAGCAACTATCTTGGCAGATACGTTTCTAACAGGGATTGCCTCTGGATATCTTGTCACAGGACACATTAATGTTAACAAATACTCATTCCTTTCTTTGTCTATGGCAGCGGTCCAACCATGTCTATAATCACTTTGCTAAAGGGTTCTCCTCTAACTTCTATAGGTTGTAGGGGGGCTTTCTTGATGGTTTCATTCGGTTTTCCAGCTATCTGGCAGGTATGACACTCACGGCAAACCTGCTAACATCTTTGTGAAGTCCAGCCAGAAAAAAATATTTCATGATCTTCTCCACAGTCTCTTTATTCCCATATGTCCAGACTCATGAGCTACTGCTACCACTTGCTTTCTCAATGGATATGGAATCAAAATTTGAGGATTTTCGCCCCATACAGCATCTCCTGGTATATCTGTAGGTCTATACTTCCTCATCAGCAAACCTTCCTTCAAATAATAACAGGTAGGAGTTTGTTGCATCTCTTCTCGATCAACAACTCTGAAGAACAAATCAGTTAACGATGCATCCTTCTTCTGCAAGTCCATTAGCTTCTCTCTTGTCACTTGACCAACTTCAAGGGTTGAATTCTCAATATCTGCTAACTCAGCTACTGTAGTTTCACTAATGTCTTCATTAACACTTTGACTACTCGGAGTCTCTTCAGGAACATCAGGTTTCTTCTTCTTCGTCGTCGTCGTCTTTTTCATCTTCTTGTGAAATCTCTTCTTGGTCAGCACTATGGGAAACTTCACTTCCCTGGAACAATTCTTTCTACGCACAAGATCCTTCACTTGATCCTTCTTGGGTGGGTAAATCCTTCAGTTTCTTCATTTGCAGTCATAGTCCTCTTCATACTTCTGGTAGTACACAACTAGGAAACAGGTGGGGGGTATTCTTCTCCAACTCTACTGTAGGACTAATCCTCATGGTTTGTTGGTCACTACAGGACAAGGATAAATGGCACACCACCACTTCATTTCCCACAGAACATGTACATCTTCCACAGCCAGTGAGTCCTTTACAGCAAAATCAACATTCCCTGTTACCATTCACATGACAGGTGTAAGCGGCATATACGAGTTACTTCCTCTCCTCCTATACCCTTCAAATAACTGAATCTCCTGTGAGACTCTTCTCCAACTGAGGTGAGAACCACGTACTACCCACTATGGTTACTCCCTGTATCACGTAATATCTTTGACTGGTACCTGCACACTTCCTTCTTGAGTTTGACAGCATACCCTCATAGATATATGCTTAAAAGCCTCCACACTGCTAAGCCACTCACTGCTTGGGGTAACATTTCCACTGGTTGCTAAACATTCAGCTTGTTTAGTTTCATTCTTCTCTGGAGTCTGATTCTTTCCCACACTGCTCTTCGTAGTTTGTTTCACCTGTCACCTTTCACAACTTGACCAACTGGCTTTGACTGCTGTTGATTCCGGTAACACTCTTGACTGTAGTCTCCTACTCTTCCACACTTGAAACAGACAACATTAGGTTTCTGTAACTGTCTTGAAAAACTGGATAAGGATTTCACATTAGTTTGCTGAGTTTGTATTACCGTTGTGTACTCTTGGTAGTAGTCACTTGTAGATTTCCCATTAAATTTGTTCCTGTTATTTGGATAAGACTTAAAACCTGGCGTTGTTGACTCTGGTACTTGACATTGTAAGTACGTTTACTACTGATTATATTGTAATCTTCACTCAGTGTAGCAGCTTTGTCAAGTTTCTTCACCTCTCTCGCTCTCTCAAATAGGCTCTTATATGTCAGGAATTCCCTTAAGATACTGTTCAAGAACAAGTAAACTCTTCTAACTCATCAAAAGTTTTAACTTTAGCAGCTTCTAACCAACGTTTGAAAACACCTTCTCCACTTTGTAAGCATAATCTAAGAATGTTCCCTTCTCATCTTTTCTTAAATTTCTGGAATCTTTCATTGTAGTACTCTGGGGTCATCTGGTAAACTTGTAGTACACTGTGTGTTTTAAGTACCTTGTAGTCTTTTACACCTTGATCAGCTTGTTTAAGGCTAGATTAGCACTTTCTCCCTTTAAACCAATTACAAGTAAACACTTTGTTTGTTTTGCAAAACTAGACCATATATCTTCTGGCCATTCCCATATCTGA
The DNA here is from genome assembly GCF_015104395.2 of Macrobrachium nipponense. Classification (NCBI taxonomy): domain Eukaryota; kingdom Metazoa; phylum Arthropoda; class Malacostraca; order Decapoda; family Palaemonidae; genus Macrobrachium; species Macrobrachium nipponense. Next base: position 10,820,472 of record NC_061103.1, on the reverse strand, counting down.
AGCCACTTTCTCAAAGTGATCAAAAAACTCATCTGGAGCTTCTTCAGTAAACTTAGGGATTAACTTCTGTACTCTCACTACATCAAATACAGGTCTTGATTACCTTGGTTAGGGTTAGACGGTGTTACAGGTAATGTGGATCTAGCTCTTATCAATTCCATTTCCCTTTCATGTCTTGCGAGTTTCTCTTTCCTCTTCTGCTGTTCTTCTTCTTCTCTTTCTCTTCTTTCTTGTTTTTTCCTGTCTATTCTTTCTCTTTCAGCTTGCATTCTCTCTTTCAGCATGCATTTTTAACTTAATCAAATTCTCTTCTGCTTCAATGCTTTTAAATAAGTCTAACTCTGCATCACTTTTCTCTTTCTTTTCTGCTTGCTTATTTATGAGATACAGCACGTTGCTTACAAATTCAACAACTCTTGAGCCAATTCTAACTCATTTTCATCAGTTATTCTACCAGAGTTTATCAATGATTCCATAGCAATACATCTTATTTGTGCCTTTACCATACTAGTAGACACATAACCACCACATGCCACTGCTGCTAAAGCACTCCACTGTGCCATAGTCAGATGTTTCAGATAAAACTTGGATGGAAGGGGCTGCTAAAAATAAAAATTCCTGAACCTTGAACTGAGCCATTTTCCTCTAAGTTATCAACTTACAATTCAATACAATAAATGCCAAACAAACAAACTATACAGTCACTCTCCTAACAAAACATATCCCTAACACCACCAGTATATTCTAGAGTGATAAATGAAATCTGCTTTCCCGGGTCTCTGGGCACCATTAATTACTTGTGACGAGTTGCCAAGTATCTGGTTTAATACACTTACCATTCATTAACTGATACCTCACCTGAACCCTCATCACAGGTATTAAATGACTGAATACTCTAAAGGCAACAGTGATCCCTTAACAACTTGCAGTATTGCTGAAAATCAGACTAAGTTCATCAAAACAGGTGTGAGGTAATCTTGTAAGTAATTAGATTAATCACAAGGGCATCACTCCTCCCAACAACTTTAAAAGTCCTAAGTATTTCCCTGATTTCAGAAGTCCTAAGTACTTCCCTAGTTCTTAGTCTCTTCAAGTTAATGAAAGAAAACAGATCAATTACCACTCTATGTTTTCTACCTAACATCAATATAATCAAAGGCAAATATACTGGTATAAAAATGAAAACACTTATAACAAAAATTTTAAATGCAAAAAATTTATAATTAAACTCAAAATTTATAAGTGAAATTCACAATATCACGGGAAAATTACTGTTACTTGAAAACAAAGTAAAGTTTAATTAATTCTTGAATCAATTAAGTAAAATTAAATCAAAATCATTTATCATAAAATTCAAGAAAATTAATTGCAATCAAAATTCAAAAGTGTAAGGGCAACTAATTGAAAAATTAGAAATTAATTCACAAGTGCTAAACAATAATAAAACTTGAAAAGAATTCTAAGTAAATGAAAATTAATTCACAAGTGTTAAATTTAACTAAATGTGCAATGATTAAGCAATGAAATAACTAAGTCAATTAAATAGTGAATGCAAACGAAAATACAGAAAAACTGTGGTCAGTATCAAAATTTGCAAAAAGCACTAATCACACAGAAATAAATTACAAATAAAAAGGCACCACTTCAACTAAGAAATGAACAAATGCAAAAACAAAAAGAAACAAACACAAAACACAAAAATTTGCAATGTGTACGTAAATAGTTTCTCTCAACCACTGTAACCATCAGTTATTTAGTTTTTACCAAACACTGTTCCTATCAGTTATTAGTTGTTATCTAACCACTGTTTCCTTTCAGTTATTAGTTGCAATTAATAAAAACATAACAAACTTTACCTTTTTGGTATACCAAATTCTTTCTTTGCTGCAGGCTTGTTTCACACTTTTACAAAACCAGGCGCCATTACAACAACAATGTTTGTTCAGATTCCACAAAAACACTATTTAACACTAAATAAACTCTAAGAAATATCAAATATTGTACGATAGTTCTTCGGCCATGCGCTGCCGAGCATGCATCCGTTATTGGTAATTCTGTATACGCTGTTGCGAGTCAGTTGGCTCCCGAGTATCCTGTAATAAAGTTCAGTCTCCAGGACGCTGTGTCATTGCAAACCCAACATGGCGCAGTGAGTAGGATAAGGACCAAGCCATGCCCCAGATACGTCGACCACCCCAGGCCACGCGAGGCTGCCTCACCTGCAATGCCAAGGGGCCTTTCACAGGCCGTCATGCAAGCACAGATTGTTATTTGGGCAGACCAGCAGCGTGCCATCCGTTTCCCTTCAGGATGCCCTTCCCGGTTTCAGGAGCACGTGCCGGTAAAGTTCCTGTCTCTGCTGCCCCTGAGAAGTGTGAGGCGGTAAATGTCCCTCAGCAGCGTTCAGATCCTGGAGGCGTTCGATGGGACGTATTGGATTCACCTTAACAAGTTCCCGCCACAGGATGTTTGTCCTGCACATTAGGCTCAACTGTGTACCGGCGTTGCAACGTGCACTGGACGCTCGGTATTCAGATGCCAAATGGAATGCCCTCGCCCCAGACGCGGCTCTGGACGCCCATCGGGAATATTGTGTTGCGGTCGTCGAATCAGGCAGTTCAGTGGTCTGAATTCTTTGCCCTCGCACAAGGGCGCGGGAAATTAGTGAGCGACTATTTTTCGATGTGTGCTCAGAAGGCCGCCGACTGTGATTTTGAGTGTCCCAAATGCGGGGAGTGTTTAATAGAGTACATGCTATTGCGGAAAATAATGGTAGGCCTCAGTGACCCGTATTAAAGAGGCATGTTTTTCAGACATGTGAGACATTTAAGAGTGTAGATGCCCTTCAGCACTGTGCTGCACTTTCGAAGCTGCACGCAAGATGTCGAAAGTGTCCCACGCGTCGCTATCAGTGAGAGGGGGGTCTGCTGGCGCCTCGAGTGATGACGTCACAGGCATTGATGACGTAGAGCCAGACGTCGCGGTGTTGCGCGGCAATTCCAATGTGAAGCGTTGCGGAAATTGTGGGGGGCGCCATCCCTTTGGTCGAGCATCGTGCCCAGCAAGAGGTATAACGTGCCACGGGTGCCAAAAGGTAGGGCACTTTCAGAAATGCTGCAGGAATACGAAGAAAGCGCCGCTTGCCTCGAGTTTAGCGATTGTTGCAGACACGCACCTCTCCCCCCACCCCACCCCACGATCAAGGCTTGTATTTCCATAGAAACGGGAATTCAGTATCCACACTCGTCGTAGCAGACACAGGAGCACAGATCTGCGTTGCCGGACCCACGATTCTCTCAAGACTGCAAATAAATTCACTGGAGTTGCAGCCGCGAGCAGGTCTGAGGGACGTAGCTAATCTCCGAGTGATGTCTTGGATCAACGGCATGCTTCATTGATATAGTGGGCGACGCACGAAGCAGGGAGGTTTACTTTGTGCCGACGGCCAAGAACTTCTATATATCGCTGAATGCTTGTAAGGAGCTGGGAATAGTACCCCCTGACTTCCCTCCCCCTACCATCTCGTTGCATCAGCTTATGTGCTTTAATGAAGACGTTCGCACGGCCTAACTCCCCTAAGACAATGAAGCCAGCCACCTTACCCATCCCGCCTGTGGAGGAGAATATCCGAGACTTGAGGAATGGTTATTACGGCATTTCTCTTCAACAACCTTTAATACAACCAGGGAAACCGTTTACCTATCATGACGGCAAGCAGCACCACATCCATTTGTTGCCTGATGCCGTGCCTTATGCCTGTCCACACGCCCGCGACAATCCCTAAGCATTGGGAAGAGGAGGTCAAGGCTCAACTTGACGAGGACGTTCGGAAGGGCATGATAGAACCAGTCCCAGTGGGGGATGCAACGGAATGGTGTGTCAAAAGGATGGTCGTTGTCGCCAGAAGACGGGTCAACCTCGCCGCACAGTAGACTTCCAGCGCCTCAACGCCCACTGTCTTCGGGAAACTCATCATACACCGGCACCCTTCGACATGATTTCAAGCATCCCCATTCATACGTACAAGACTACAGCGGACCCACTGGGGTTTCCATCAAGTGGAATTGGACGAAGACAGCCGCCCCGCTTACGACCTTTATCACATCCCATGGGGACGATACCGTTATCGTAGAACACCCATGGGTCACTGTTCGGCGTCGGACGCCTACACAAAAAGGTTTGATGATGCCCTGCAAGACATCACCAGAAAGCATAATGCGTTGACGACACTTTGCTATACGATCACAGCATTGAAGAGGCGTTCTGGCATGTATATGAATTCCTGTCAACGTGTGCCTCTGCAGGTATCACACTCAAGCCCGAGAAGTTTAAATTCTGCAAGAGAGAGGTCACTTTCGTCGGTATTACCTGGGATGGGAGTCATACAAACCCGCAGACGAACGACTAGACGCCATTCGTAACTTCCATATGCCAGAGAAGCCCTCCATCACGGATATTAGGTCGTGGTTCGGTTCGTGAATCAGTTAGCGCCCTTCCTTGCAACGGCGCCCATCATGGAGCCCTTTAGGGACCTCCTCAGAAAGCCCACTGGAAAAAACGTTTACTGGGATAGTCAGCTACGTGACAAACTCCGGCAGGCACAGGAGGTCATCTGTCAATTAGCCAAGGACGGCTTGGCATATTACGACAAAACACGCCCTACGACGATAATGACGGATTGGAGTAAAGAAGGTATCGGGTTCGTAGTCCTTCAGCAGTATTGTATTTGTCAGTCAGCTGACAGCCCCTTTTGTTGTTCAAGGGCGGCTGGCGCCTTGCCCTGTGTGGTAGTCGACACCTCACCTCCTCTGAAGCTGGGTATGCCCCCGTAGAAGGAGAAGCCCTGGCAGTTACCTGGTGCTTGCGGAAGGCCAGGCTGTTCCTACTGGGTGTCCTAATCTCACCATCATCACGGACCACCGTCCTCTCGTCAAGCTGCTGGGTGACAGAGCCCTTAAGGACGTCATCAACCCGAGATTATTCAACCTGAAAGAGAAGACACTCCAGTTCAAGTTCCACATGAAATACCTGCCCGGAAAAAAGGAACACTGCCGCGGGTTTTCTTTCAAGGTACCCGACCATGCGAGCACCCCGCGAAGCTTCCGACGTGGATTTGGAGGACGACATTCAAGTGGCAGTGGCATGTGCAACTGTGGCCGCCTTGGAACCGGATATCATCGTGTTGGATGAAGACTGCATAAAGAGCGCCGCATCTAACGACCCTGTATATCAGCTCTTGCTTGCAAGGGTTGCAGCGGGCGACTGGCCCCAACAGAAGTCGCAAGAACTCGCTTGCCTTCGCCCCTTCTTCAGCGTTCGGACCGGCTAGCCATCAACCAGGATCTGGTGACATACTCAGTGGACCAAGGATGTGTTCGCTTGGTTATACGAGGATTTACGCCGCCAGGTAGCCGCTAACCTACACGCAGGACACCAAGGCCTCGACTCGATGCTTAGAAAGGGCCAGGCAGTCGGTCTATTGGCCGGGAATAGAAGGGGACCTTCAGCATTGCCGCGCCCGATGTACTTCATGCTTGATGGAACATGCCCCCTCCCCCACTGCCTCCTGAAGAAATGATACACACGCCGCCTGCGGAATATCCCTTCCAGCAAGTCGTCGCAGATATGTTCCAGATAGAAGGCAGTGTATACATGGTGTATGCGGATAGACTAACAGGTTGGTTAGAAGTGGCTCATTTCCCCAATGGTGCCACGTCTAACAAAATCAGTAATCACCTTTGATCATATTTCTCGCGTTGGGGAGCCCCAGAATATCAACTGACGGAGGCACGAACTTGGCCAGCGAGGAGATGGAGGCCTTCTTCAAGAGATGGGGGGTCAAGGTCCGGCTGTCGTCGGCCCAGTATCCCCAGTCTAACGGCAGGGCAGAAGCAGCTGTCAAATCGGCGAAGAGGCTACTCCGGGGCAAATACAAATTGAAGGGTGGAGCCCTTGAGTCGGACAAAACGGCCCTGGCGATACTTCAGTATCTCAAACAAACTACCTCTCAAGGGAATTAACAAGTCGCCGTCCATCAGCTTGCAACGGGTCGCCAGCTGCGCAATGGGGTACCGACGGCCAGGAGACACCTGTTAGTAGACAGATATTGGAGGCAGAACGATACGTCGAAGGGAGTTACAAGTGGCAAGGTCGCAGGAGGCGATGCGCATCCCTGGCACTACCAGAAGACTGCCGCCCATCGAACTAGGTACCCATGTAACGCATACAAAACCAAGCTACCAAGCAATGGGATCGAACGGGCATAGTAACAGAAACAAAGCCCCATCGTCAGTACCGTCAAGCTTAACGGAGCGGCAATGCTGTCAAAAAGAACAGACGACACCTGACAGTCTCGCTCCGCCCTCTGGCACGCCCATGTCCAGCACGAGTCCTCCGCAAACCATACCCGACAGAACAGGGGACACGCACCACACAGGAGCCCAACGTCGTTGATAGGCCAGAAGAGCCGCTGGTAAACCCAAGTGGCTCAAAGACTTTGTAGAGTGATGTTATTATCTTTTTGTATGCAATTGCATCAGAATAATTGAAAATTTCTTTTTTTTCAGAGAATTTATGTATTTTATTTCGTTTTTTGTGTATGCATCGAGAAGTTAGCTTTAATTTTTTGTCTCTTCTCTTGTCTCATTGATCTAAGGGCATTTTTCCCCTTTTTCCCCTTTTATTTTTTTGTCATTTATAAGAATGTTCTTGGGGGGGGATGTACGATATGTTTTGTATTTTTTCCCCTTTTTATTTTGCCATGTATAAGTATATTCTTGAGGGGGGGATGTACGATATGTTCTTCGGCCATGCGCTGCCGAGCATGCATCCGTTATTGGTAATTCTGTATACGCTGTTGCGAGTCAGTTGGCTCCCGAGTATCCTGTAATAAAGTTCAGTCTCCAGGACGTTGTGTCATTGCAAACCCAACAAATATGAAATTTTCAAGTTACGAGTGACCATTCAATACGAATCGTTACGTTACTTCAAGATCAAAGTGCTATGTGATGGAGAGAGAGAGAGAGAGAGAGAGAGAGAGGAGAGAGAGAGAGAGAGAGAGAGATGTGACGGTTTGAGTATTTAAGCGCGAATGAAAAACTTCTCCCTTACGGAAGCTGGACTGGAGATGACAAAACATTTTTGGCAATAATGCTTCCAGAAGCTTCGAATCTTACGCAACTTTAAATACAAAATGTGTAATCTGCACGTGGCTTTATAAAAGCATACGCGTACAAGACGATTCTGCTCAAACAGACACGTACCAATCGAAACGGAGGTTGAGCGATAATTAAGACTGACATGTTTTGATAACAACCCGAAGACTTGAGCTCTCTTATCAAACGTGTTGACGATTAGGAAAAATAAAAAACTCTAGCTTTGAACGGACAAAGATATTCTCTCATCTTTCTACATTCTATGTTTATTATATTCTTTTACAATATTATATTAGTGAAATCTGAACACTCATTTAAAACGTCCTAACTCTAAGCTATCTAGGAATCTAAAAAGAAAAAAATGTTGCACAATCTTAACACAATATTTTATACAGTCAAAGAGGGGATATACGCATTTTGAAAGTAGCAATATATAATATATATATATATATATATATATATATATATATATATATATATACAGGGGGTCCTCGAGTTACGACGTTGATCCGTTCTTACGATGCATCGTAACACGATTTTTCAGCGTAAGTCGGAAACATTGAAAAATACCACATGATTTTAATGTAACATACCTATCAATAACAACGAGAGAACAATTCCTTACCTTTATTAGTTTGATTGGCTTGCACACTGGAGAGGAAGCTGCGGTGCTGGAGAGACTGGGGGAGGTTAGTGAAGAGAAAAGAACCTCCACTGATCAGAAGGATGCTTTGCCTATGGTTGTATAGTATGTCGAATAGCCTAGCCTAACCTGTTACCTTTGGGGTTGGCTTCATTGCATCTAGGTAGTAAGCAAAGAATATTAGCTAGGCTAGCTAGTCTCCTTTTACAGATTAGTCTACCCCACAGCAATTCTCACATTTGCTTTATGTAAAGGCTTTAATCTACTCAAGAACAATGGTTTTCTTTTTCACATTAGCTGCTTTATGACCGGGTGCTGACTTCTCCTCCTTGGCGATGTAAGTGCGGTTAGGCATACTTTCCAAAACAAACCTGTCTCGTCTACGTTAAACACTTGCTGAGCAGAATAACCCCCCTCCTTAATTATCTCAGACAAACGCTTTAGGAAATTCACTCGCTGCTTTCTCATCCCCACTAGCAGCTTCACCTTGCCAATTTAAGGTTATGGTAATTGGCCCGAGCCTTAAATCGCATAAACCAACCCCTACTAGCCCAACTCTTCACTTTCACTTCCCTCCCCCTTTTCTTTTTATTTCAACGCTTCAAACAATCTTTTCGCCTTCTCCTGATCACAACATAAGGCTGACTGGGATACGCCGTTGATTTTGGTCTTCCAAACCAAAGCACCAATAACCTTTCCATTTCAATTATTAGACCACTACGCTGCTTAGTTATCACTGTCGCTTTCATAGGAGCAGACTCCTTTCACATGTTCAACGATGCGCTCTTTATCTTTGATAAATGGTAGCAACGGTCGAACGGCTAAGGCCAAGCGAGCGGCCAATGTTTGTTGGCGTTTCTCCCTTCTCGGATCGCTTTATAATGTCCACTTTAATTTCCATGGTGATGGCCTTTCTTTTCTTCGATGCACTACCATCAGAAGAGTCCGCCTTGCACTTGGGAGCCATAACAAAGAGCAAAAAGTTACAAAAAACGATACAACACGAGGGAGAGAGAGGCAGTGTAAACAACCAAAAATGGCGTATGGGCGAGGACTGAGGCCGTCCTCTCCCCACAAAGCGTATTCTTCCGCCGTGCGCCTGGAACTAGTTCGCGTTTGTTTACGTTGCTTACGACGCTAAACCGCGTAAGACGGAACGACGCAAAATATTATTTTTTATATTTTTATGGGGGCGCGTTCGTAACCACGAAACATCGTAAGTCGAGACCAGCGTAACCCGAGGACTTACTGTATATATATATATATATATATATATATATATATATATATATACATATATACTGAAAATCAATAACGCACAGCTATTGACAAATTCTATATGTGCTGGGGTAAGCGTGTCCACCAAAACTTTCATGGATCTATACATGTGCACATAACTGCTTTCAGATGTTTAATGTTAAACCATTCTTATTACTTATCTACCTGCCCTTTTAGGCCTTAGTGCCCCTAAAAAGAGCTCAAATTCCAAAAATTTTCTAGGGGAGCTCACTACGTATGTGGCCTTTAATGTATATGCCCTGAAAGAATTTGGCGAGCGTACTATAGTCTCATTATAAAGAATTGGTCAATTTATTTATACTTGATGACGAAATTTCTGCCTTCAAAAATGAGTTGTCTTCATGTCCCCTTACTTTTTTTTAGTACCATATTAAAAGTCCGTTTGTAAACAGCTCATTTATACGAATTAATAACCTCCTTATCCGATATGGGAAGATGGCTTCCGTAAACCATTCATTATTCTCTGACGCAGTTGTTCTGTGGTAGATACGACAGTAATTCTCTCTTCCTTGTAAGTTCAAATCAGTTTCCATCGTCCCCTTCCTTGGGACCCGTTATATTCAATGCCTCTCTGTATCGGATAATCAGGTAACCAGTTGCAAATATTCTGCTTGATCGATATCTTCCAGTGGCCCCGAACTTGCTCCTCCTGTCGTATTAAAATCAACTGTTTGCTCTGGGTTCTATATCACAGCTACTATTTTTTCTTTTCTATTCTTGTTCAATATTTACACTTATCACAGAATCTATTCCTCATTTAACCTGGAAATTTATTTTTTTAATGTAAATTATTATTCTTGTACTCATCATATTGTTCTTCCAATTTTAGCCGGTCACCAAAAGTTATTCATGGGAAGAAATCCAACAAGGTACCAACCATTTAATCCGCAAAGAAGTTCCAATGGCTTATTGCTCGAGCATCTTTCCAACACCTACTACCAATCATTAGGAAGCAGGGGCGTCCGTCATTTGGTAATTTTTTTAAAAGAAACTGGCATTATTTGGTGTATGTTAATGCCATATTAAATATGAATAGTGGATGATATTAAGGGAAAAGGATGACTGATTGATCAATGTTAGTCAGTTCAACAAGTTTATAAGTCCACAATTTACAGATTGGCTTAAAATACGGTACAAGTCTTCTGGGACATCATCCTTAATATGCAGTTCCACTTTAACCCTGTAGAGACTATGATCACTATTTGATATTACAAACTTTTACAGTATAAGTTCAATGGATAAACATAGACTTATTATTTTATGGTGCAGTATATTATAGGATTTATAGGACACCATTGAGAGTCTATAATGATGGTGTCATGTAACAAATAAAAGCTTTTACCTCCAATGTAAGGTTTTAATATCTAAAGTTGGGGATGGTAGCAAAATCGGCCGTGAATAACTGAATGACAAGAATGAGAATGTAGTACTACTTGTGACAGTACTTACTATATAGTGGAAAAGCAAGAGAAAGTATAGAATTGAAATATACTGAATGAATTGATTGCTGAATGTATGAAATGAAAATTTGCAAACAATAACATAGTTCGATGAGGAGAGAAGTAGTGGTGGAGAAAGATGCATATGGAGGCAATTTCTTTGTGGACACCCCTTCGAGGATTAAAACATTTTTGCAATTGATAAAGAAAGTGCTTACCTCTGGATACAGCTAAACAATATATAGGTGAATTAACAATTGCCAAAAATATTTGCCCTAGTGGCATTTTGTTTACAGATTTATTAACTATGTCTTAAGGTTCAAATGCAACAATTACGTTCTCGGTGAACATGACAGGTCATATGATAGTTAAGCCGTTTTGGGGTCATGGTGGAACGCAGCCAAGTTTTCATGCGCCTAGGTGCGTTGAATGACCGTTCAGCCTCACATGAACCTGTTGGAGAGACCAAAAGAAGTTTCATCAAGCGTTCAACCTGTGAAACATTCTTCGAACTTCCAGCACCATATTTACAAATGTCTTTCGGTTGTCCTCAACAGACACACCGTTGAACTGATTATGGAAGACATCAATCTCTTGCTTTAAGGAATCAGAAAGATATTTCGTGGTACTGATTCATCTTTTGAATGACTCATTTAAAGAGCATTTCACGTAGTCGCGGTACATTGTGAGATCAGCTGAAGTGAACTTCACCAATTCCAGATTCAGTCTTTATAGGAACATCAAAGGCTTGTATGCAGGAAAAATAAAAATAAACTCTCAGGCAGCTACGTTTGCCGACCTCGCATGTTAGCAATGGGACATCAGTCAAAATTTAAATGAACAATTAATCTGACCACGAACCAGATGAAAAAATATACTATACACTTGGTTTGTGTTGAGCATATATCTAATAATATTATTAATAGCCTCATTTCCAACATCTGTTATATAAAACTTGGAGGAAAAAAGGGCTGGGGACGGGGACAACTGTATTGATATGTTGTCCCCCTAATTAAATAGAGTGCCATATTAAGCTAGAGTGGTCTGCAAGTCCCTGAATGATGATTCGGATGTCTGTGAGGCTAGGCTGGAAGTTGGTAGTCACCTATTATTAGAAATAAAAAAAAAAAAGGCCTGAATATCATAAAATAAGTGATATACTTCTTGAATGTCACAAATAAGATATATATATATATATATATATATATATATATATATATATATATATATATATATATATTGTTCGTTGTAGGAAAAAAAATTAAAATTCATTCCCATTTTTCTAGCCTGCGCTCTCCGGTTCAAATGCATTGTGCGTTTCTTGACAAGGCCAAAGTTTATCTAACAACTGCGTCGCTTTGAATGGTTAAGAGGAAGCTGGGTACTGCAGTTTTAATTCAAGAAAGGGGTCTATGCTGCTTGGCAGCGTTACCGTGGATCCTCTGATCAAAGTCTAAACTTCGGTTGGATTACCCACAGGCCACAAGCCCACAACTAAACTTGTATGTTCTCGTTTGGGGCTCAGTTGGGAGTCGGATCGAGAACCCAAACGATTACATAATCGCTTCACCAAGTTATAGATAGATGGAATAAAAAATAGAAAGTGTACCGGTGACCTAAGCACGTTACTCCTCAATGAAAGCACATTTCAATTATAAAAGCATAAAATGGCGTCACATTTAGGGATTGAAACACAATGGTGATATTCAGTCTTAAAATATTACTTAAAAAGTTTAGTTTGACCAAAGGTAACAAAATTTGTCACGTAACAATGCGAATGTCGACATCATACCAAAATCGCGCAACTCTACTACTGTTTGAGAATAGTTTATTTCTTTTAATTGTATAGATTTTGATTTTCGTGTCTGCGTTATCATGTTATCGCATATCGTCAAGGATAATAAAGACTGAGACCTAAGTCTTGGTGCAACCCTTGGACTACCACATATGTTTGTAACAAAACACAGCTGACACTTTCCCTTACTTGCAATGCAGCATGCTGTACTGTCCATAAGCATGATAGAATAGCATTACAAAATAAGATGGCATAGACCTACGATATTAGTTGTTTTTGTTTAGGTGAGCCTTTCTGCGTAGCGAGAGTTTTTTTTTTTTTTTTCTTTTGTAAAATAAATGAAAACAGAACGTTAATCTAATATTATTTCACAAATGCACCAAAATATACCCCATCCTAGTTTAAAAGACAATATTGTCACAGTGCCATTTCTGATTTCATCATTGACTGCAAAATACGTACTAAACTATTTTGTAAATTATAGAAAGGACTAACATTCGTCGGCGAAATATATCTATATATAAATGAGATCTATGCTTATTTTTGGTAAATATGTACTCATTAAGGGATTAATAGCATGAAATAAGGTAAAATATTTATTGTTTTTATGGGTGAAAAATTTTTTTAACTACAGAAAGAATAAATGGAAACTAGTTCTTATTATAATCCATACAATGTTTTCATGGAATCTTTCGCATACTATTTACCACTCTAAGAGTATTATTCTCCCGTAGTGAATTTTCCAAACAATGGCGTAAGCAGACATGTGAATCATCTGCTTGTGAAGTAACTGGATTGCTTGTGCTGAAACGCAATATCAGAATAAATATAGCAGGTAGGGACATTCCTTGCCCTTTTTCCACCTCCGCGCTGCTTTTATGGAACCATTAGTGTTTGATAGGCAGGCAATGTCCCTCTCTAATAGACCTACGAATGTATTTGAACTTCCCTCCTCTCACTCGGCCTTTTCCTGTCATTTTCTCTCCCCTTTTCTCCGATGAAATGAAGTGTGTTTGCCTTCCCCTGCGGAGGGATTCAACTCTTTTCTATTTGACTCGCGGTTCGTAGCGATATTGTGGCCGTCTTTTGCGTATGGGGCTTAAATCAAGCGTACTACCACATTAACCCAGACTGGCTCCCTAAGGTATCCTTCGAACATGAGTTACCTAGTATATCGGCCAGTATCGCTACGGTAGCTGACACACCTACTACGACCTAAAGTAACAGATTGCGATGCTTTTCTCTCTGTCAGTCAGCCTCCCCTTCGTTCTGACAAAAGGTATTTCTACTAGAGCCCTCGTTGTTGTGGCTGTCCTATTAGTATCTTCCTCACCTCATCTCAATGGCTTACTACACGACTTGGTTCGGTCTGGGTTTAAAGTATGCTGGGCTATTTTGGGGTGTTAGGTAGCCTATGTTGTGATGCTTTGGCCTGATTTTAAGCCAGATGCCTCCTGTGTTTATTTTTACATTTTTACTGCCTTGTGTGGGGAGCCTAGCTACTCGGTTTTAACAAATTTTTTTTTGTGCAAACCACTTGTTTGTTCCTTGTTTTTTTTTTTTTTTTTTTTTTTTTTTTTTTTTTTTTTTTTTTTTTTTTTTTTTTTTTTTTTTTTTTTTTTACTACCCATTTCTACAGGAGAGCGCCACACATTCATAGACTACCTAGGGTATAGCTAATACTGCTGTGTGGGCAGGCGGAAACTGTACCAGTGAGTGGTCACTTTCCCAAAAAATACCTTTTGCACTTCCCGTATCCCGAATTAGGGGGAAATACCGCAGTGGATCCATCGTCATCGCATGGATCAGCCTTATTCACTCGATATTTAATTGGTGAAACAAGAATACAGTTACATCTCTAAGAATAGGTACCATTCAAAAGATTGAGTTTGGTCAACGTAGGCTAATGTGATACCTAGTATACTACTTTGAAAACACCGTACAAACTAAAATAAGCTAAGCATGTGAGGTCTTCGTAAAATATGTTTTCAAGGCAGTTTTGAAATAAAATATGGCAGCACCCACTTGAGGTGCCGTTCGTAAGCGCAGCGGAGCCACCACCTTTCACAGCCTTCCCAGCACTCGTTTGAACAATGTTAGCGTATATTTGTAACGTTTATTGATCTTACTCAAGATTGCAGTTGTAATCAACACAATAAAACAACTTTTGTTCCGACACGGCATACAAACCTTCGGTCCTTTTACAATAGGAAGGTACTAGCGGCAGCTGGATAGGTCGTAAGTTTTCGAACAAGGGGTTCGGTAGTTAACTGCTGTCCGACAGGCGCGGTCGCGCGCGACTGGGAGGTGAACAAATAACTTTTGCTTTCGCCTGCTGGCGTGTAGACGTGTATCATCGCTCTCTGCCCGCTTCATCGTCGTTGCTTTCGCATGGTTGTGTCTTTTTCTATTTATCTAGTGAAACTGAATTGTAAGTACAATCATTTCATATTGCAATACACCCCAATGAACACCTGAATAAGCCCTGGTCACATACCAGCCCGAACCATCATTTATTGAAAATTTACCAAATCTTTGGTTAAAACAAACGATCAGTGTTGCCAATCTCCTGGCAAACACCCTCGTTACCTAGTTACCAGCCCACCGCTGATAGCCCTGCCTCACGGGCCGGTCACACCCGCCCTCTCACGTCAATCACTTATCGTTCGCGGTGGAGTACAGATGTATCCACAGCGAACTCCTTTTTGGTCTTGCCCGGTCCTTCATTTGCACCTTTGATTGGATTGAATTTGGTGACGAATTACGCATCCCTTTGGATTACTTGTTGGATTGCTCTTAATACCTTGTCATCAGACATTGATTCTTGCAAGGAAGAAACAACACAAGCTACAAGACAACAGCTACTGCATCCTCGGCCACGACATCACAGAAAACGACGAGCGGAAGTTCAACAACGTATCGTCTTTGCCAACAATGCAAGAAAAGGATGAGTACCCTATGACACGATAGTCATTTCCTTAGCGGTAAATTGTAGGCCTGTTCAATATAATGTAAAGTACCAGATGTTTGGAATGTCAGGAGTGTCTTTGGACCAGATGTTAGGGTATCTCAAACGTAGGAAAGGTCTTGTATTAAGAAGTAAGTGTAGGCAGGAAGAGACTAACGTTGATCAAGATAAAGTCTTAGAGACAGTGCTCTTTAAGAGACTTGAGAGTAGGCTGACATCGAGTATGACATCTCTGTTACCGAGTTTTATGTCAAGATTAAGTGAGGATAGTCGAGCAATAGGATACTGAAATTACTAATCGTTCTTTTCCAGCTCCCCCTGCCTGTTTCCAGAACCAGCCCTAACCGGTGCTGGGTTATGGGGATCCGCAAGCCACAGGGCAGGATCCGCCGTCCCCCTGGCGCGGAGCAGGCAGTGTTGGCGCAGATTCCCCTTCCCTCGATGTGTAAGTTCTCAGGATGATAAAAACTTAGGCCAGATATAGACGAGTAGGGATAATAGGCTACATAGTGTTTAGTTTAGAAAGAGAAGTGCAGGCTTCTTCGGGTCGGTTTTCTATTAAAAGTGGTAGTTTATAGAGGCACAGTGTCCTTAGAGCATCTTTAGGCTTTTTCCTGCTTCGAGTTCCTTGCATCAGAAGCTTTTAGGCCATGGTTGGTTTTTTTTTTCAGATCGGCTCCTTCGTCTTTAAGGTTACTTTCCTCTACTTATACGATACGATAATTGTTAATATCAACTCATTCTCCGTTCAATGCATATTGACTTACGATATTCAGTATGGAGAGAAATCGAATAAAATTAACTACAGTTAGCCTAGTGTTCACGATGATATATCGTATGCATATTCAGTAGCCTAGCCTAAAGTATTCGCAGTACAACATATCGATAGTTATTTTTATATTGGCTAACGCTGTAGGCTCAAGGCATTCTGACTACGGATAATTCAGGACAGGTGTAATTGAAAACGAACGAGAATCCGATCGGAGGATAATTAATATGAATGTAATCGAACAGAATGAAGATCGGATTCTGTCCGACTAAAGCATTATAATTGTATTATATGTATCATCATATGAGCGTAGTATAAACACTTAACTCGGCAGTCATTCACGCTGGAATCAGCGGATGACGAATACGGGTTTGCGTCGCCGTATCCATCTCATTCTCTCCTGATTGCCTAAAATGACTAACGTAACAACACTCTCACTTATGCCAAGTTTGTACAAACGTCTTGAAGGAGACGTGTGTTCAACTATGTTGACATTTAACATAGTCAATGAGGTATCTATATTGGGGCATATAATCAGATGGCAGATATAAGGAATTCGTATGTATGACGTCTTCATACGTTTAACCGACTATTGCCGTCAGTAATTACATTGCGCTTATGTCAATTTACAGTTACAAATTATTACCAGTCGTATTATCAAATTACAATGACAACTGAAATTAATATTAGGCCCAATAAAGTTAATTTAATTACCTTTAAATATTATTTTATTACTTTTCAATTAAATTACAATTACACTAGCTTGTCGTCACACAGCACTATTGGCTTAGACAGACAAGGATGACCGGCTAGTCTGTTTTTTTTTTTTTTTTTTTTTTTTTTTTTTTTTTTTTCCTTGGCTCCAGATTCAACCATATCACTTGGTCTCGGCTAATGTTTTTGTCCCTAGTTAGCATATTAATGAATATCTGGATACTTAACTTATGGAACGAAGTCATACTGTTCGTCTTACGATGTAATTTAAGTCCAAAATTTGACTGATACGTCTCATTGGAAGCTAGTTTTTCCATCGGGTTAGATGGCGTTAAATTTAGGATTCCGTTCGTTTTTCACTCATTTCATAGGTATTACGAACCTTACACTTTATATACTTTATTAATCCTTTGTCTGTGTAAAAAAAAAAAAACAGTAATGAGCTCTTTCATGCTATTAGTTTCTTTTACCACGGCTGCGTTTGAATTCATACAAAAGCTCGGGACTTCTGTTCAGGTTGCTGATGCACGTAATTTTGCCTTATTAGCTTCAGCTGCATTTATAACATGAATACAGTAATTACCGTCGCACGCGGATGAATACAATAACGGATGTTGCTATCGGACTCGATTACTGTCATACGCTGATCAGTACAATAAAGTGATGTTGTTATAGGAGTCGATCGCATTAACAACAAGTTCTCGTTCGGTTGTTCATAGCTGTACGGAGTTATACGAGTATATTATCGTTAAGATAATACCCTTTTAACTTAGAAGAGGGTGCAATTTACGGAGGCGGAGATGTTAGACGATTGTAATTCTCTCTCTCTCTCTCTCTCTCTCTCTCTCTCTCTCTCTCTCTCTCTCTCTCTCTCTCTCTCTTATTTCATATTCTCTCAGCCTATTTTCCACGCTCTCCTAACACTGGACTCATTGTGCAACAGAGGTTTTTCTTCCTGTCACACCTTTTCAAACTTTGTCAATTTCCCTTCAGCGCTGACTGACCTCATAGGTCCCAATACTCGGCCTTTGGCCTAAATTCTATTTTTAAACCCAACAATCTTGCTGTCTGAGTTAGTATTAGAGTAGGGAGCGAATATTAGGAATATGTATAAGGTATTCATGATATGATATATCACGAGAGGATTTTAAGTATTAGGACATAGGAAAGAACATGTCTGGGTCTATCTGAGGATATTCTTCCAAGTGCCAACCAGGCAGAGTACAGACAGGCAGGTACAACACTACAAGAGAGGACATCACTACGATCGACGACACGTCGCAGACGCACCGATGGACATTGTTGTCTCCTCCGTACATGAGAGGCCTAAGGCCACATGGGAGGTCTTCAGTTTCCCTCCATACATGAGAGGCCGAGAGCCACATGGGAGGTCTTCAGATTCCCTCCATACATGAGAGGCCGAGAGCCACATGGGAGGTCTTCAGATTCCCTCCATACATGAGAGCCGAGAGCCACATGGGAGGTCTTCAGTTTTTCCTCTACTCAGGTGAGGCACATAGCCAGCTGAGAGGAAACAGGTATGTATCCCTCCCGCACTCAATGAGTTTTGACCTTAGGGTAGAGGTGCAGGGAGTTTTTTTCCCTCCACATATGGGAGGCCTAGAAGGCCACACATGGGAGATTAGTTTGGACGAGTGACAAATGAACTTGAGACTGACCCGCGTACTCAATTATATTGACTGACAACTGGTACAGTACAGTGGAGGGCCGAGAGAATTTGATTCCCCACCTCTAAATTAATGTTGTTAATCGGGCTTATTCAGTGTTCAGGGGGTGTATTGCAATATGAAGTTTTGTACATGAACTTTATTTCCTGTCAGATATATACTTAGCTATACGTCTCTGACGTCACGACAGAATTCAAAACTCGCGGCACCGCGACAGGTAGGTCAGGTGATCTACCTTACCCGCCGCTGGGTGGCGGCTGTAAGAACCAATCTCCCTTTCCAGCCAGAATTTTTCTGTCGCCGGGTGACGACTACACCTGTGGTTGTTACCTCCTGACAGCTTTATTCGATTCTCGTTACCGTGGATTTATTTGGACTGACTTTCGGTGAAGTACCTGATCTTGTTGGCTTGGCATACGCATTTGT
>NC_061103.1:10771255-10801077 GCF_015104395.2 Macrobrachium nipponense | reverse complement strand
TTCGTCTTCGTCTGGAAGGAGTCCTAGGCTTCCGTGCCGACTGCGCGAGCATGTCCTGAGTCCGCCTTCGCAGAGTATGATCCTGAGATGTCCTGTATTATCTTCTTCGGAAATAGCAGAGGCGAGAGCTGCGAATACAGAAGAGAGGCTCTTTGGGCATGCGAAACAGACTTAGTCGAGAGCAGAAGACTGATCTCTTCTTAAGGATCCCTGCTCCAACAGGGAGGCTATTTTGCTCGATCCATCTCTAACTGCTTTTATCAATGCACGTTAGAACACTGTTGAGATCTTCTGGCGAAATAGCATCCGGGTTCTGATCTTCTTAGCCAAGACCCCCAAAGACCAGTCAAGGAAGTTGAAGACTTCCAGACTCTAAACATTCCCTTCAGCAGGTGGTCAAGCTCGTTCATAGCCCAGGTAGTCTTAGCAGACGAGAGCCCGAGCGTCGTGCTGCATCTACCAGAGAAGAGAAGTCCGCATCCGCCGATGAAGGAAGACCCAGGCCTAGGGGTTCTCCAGACTCGTACCAAACCCCAGTCTGCCCGTAAGCTTGGAAGGAGGAAAAGAAAACACAGTCTTCCCTTTCTCTTCCTTAGAAAGCAGCCAATCACCAAAACCTCTCAAAGCCTTCTTCATTGAGATGGTTTGGCTTCATCCTCACACAAGAGGAAACTTTCGTCTTCTTCGAAGTCGAGAATAAAGAGAGAGACGAGGAGCGACGGGAGTAAGGGAGTCTCCAAACTCTTGAAGAAGGAGATCTGTAAGGATCTTATAGGACGAAACCTGACGAGTCCTTCACCAAATCCTCTTCTGAAGGTTCAAACTTCATCCACTGAAGAACCCTCCGCTTCTTAAGAGGGCAGTTTAGCCTTCTCTAAAGAAGTGCGTCTGTCCAGAGAGTGTCTAGTAGCAGACTGGCGCCTATCAGGGGAAGCCAAGTTTCTGGAGACTCCTCTCGAATGAGTCCTTCCTACTCTGATGAGTGCGTGCTCTTTGATCCTTAATCCTACTCCTAGAATTCCGGGCTTCCAAAGGGGAGCGCCTGCTAGGAGAGGAGAGCCTACTATGCTCAAGGCGCTTCAGCAGGATCCATGCGCCTGTTCAAAGGAGAGCGGCTGCCAGGCGAGCTGCGCCTACCATGAGGCGAACGCCTACTAGCTCTTGGCGCCTACTTACAGGAGAGCGAAGCCCTGAGAAGGTCGCCTACTAGGTGACCGGCGTCTACCATGCTCCACAAACTTCGATCCAGACTTGTGTGTCTCTTCAAAAGGTAGTCTCCCAGAAGAGACATATCTTTCAGGCTCTACACGCCTGTCCTGAACAGAGCGGCTAAAAGGAGAGCCGCGCTATCAGGAGAAAGCAGCCATCCTCCGCACCACGCTTGGGAGCGGGAGAGCGTCTACTTGGGGAGTAGCGCCTACTAGGCTCAAGGCGCCTACAAAAGGCGAGATCCTGTCTCTTGACGAATCCATCAAAGAGTAGCTCTCTTATCCGGAGAATGAAGGATCTTCGGAAATGAGCGAGAAGACGAGGCTGTACGCCTGTCTTTAGATGAACGCCTACTAGGCGCTAAATCCCTTCCTACTGGAGAGATGTAGTCACCAGGAGAAAGCTTCTTGGCGATTGACGCCTGGAAGACGACAAGCGTCTGCCGAGGGAAGAGCGCCTCCTTCCATCCGCTGATACAGGAGAGAGAACCGACTCTGAGACGGTAACACAGGCGAAGGAATCCTAGACTTCTTGACAGGGAGAGAGGCGTCTTTCCGACGCGTTCCTCCTGCCAAGGAGCCCGCCAGCGCCGAAATCTGCGCTTGCAGTCCAGCAAGAATTCGAGCTGGAGATCTTGCAAAATCCTCCACCGGAGAAGAGGCTCGAAGCCTACTATGAGGCGAGAACTCCTGCTCCATCCTGGGTTTTCTTGATCTCTACTTCCGGCTCTTCTGGAAAAACTTCCGGGCTGGAAGGAAAGGCGCCAGGAGCCTTCCAGGCCTCTCTTCAGCGGTCGCGAAGAATCCGAGGCGCTCCATCCTCTTCTAGGCGAAGGTGAGGAAGAAGAAGAGAAGCATTGGCGCAATACCTCCTTCTTCGCGCGAACAAGGGCAGCCTGGGTACGAACATCAGGATCTACCGAGGGGACGCCTGATCGGTGGAGTTCTCCCTAACCTTCCTGCGGCTGTTGACTTTCCTCCTCCACTGGACTGGGAGTCTGGAAGAGGTCTAGGCCTGGAAGCATTAAGGAGCCGATCAGACGCACCCTCCACTGCACTGGGGTCACTGCACATTCACCTTCACTACTCTTACCTTGCAACGAACGAATCTTCTTTTCCATGCTAAGGATCGTGGCTCTGATGGTTGCCACTTCCGTAGTCGTATCCTTAGGTTCGATGCAGGGCGCAGGAGCTGAAACTGGAGAAGGTTCTAATGCTACAACAGGATTTTCTTCTACCTCGCTAATACGAGACTTACTAGAACTCCTAGACGAAGCCTTTCTCACCCTGTCTTTCTCTAACTTCCTCAAGTAGGAAGAAAGAGCCTTCCATTCACCCTCATCCAACTTCTCACACTCATTACACGGGTTAACAAAGAACATTCTTTCCCTCTACATTTAAAGCAAACTGTGTGAGGGTCTACCGTAGCTTTCGGTAGTCTCACCTTGCATTCATCCATAGAGCACACCCTAAACATAGAAGATTTCTTAACCTCTAACTCAGACATCTCGAAATCAAAGAAAAATCCAAATCAATATCCAAAAACAATCCACAAATGCGTATGCCAAGCCAACAAGATCAGGTACTTCACCGAAAGTCAGTCCAAATAAATCCACGGTAACGAGAATCGATAAAGCTGTCAGGAGGTAACAACCACAGGTGTAGTCGTCACCGGTGACAGAAAATTCTGGCTGGAAAGGGAGATTGGTTCTTACAGCCGCACCCAGCGGCGGGTAAGGTAGATCACCTGACCTACCTGTCGCGTGTGCCGCGAGTTTTGAATTCTGTCGTGACGTCAGAGACGTATAGCTAAGTATATATCTGACAGGAAAGTTCATGTACAAAACTTCATATTGCAATACACCCCCTGAACACCTGAATAAGCCCGATTAACAACATTAATTTAGAGGTGGGGAATCAAATCTACTCGGCCCTCCACTGTACCAGTTGTCAGTCAATATAATTGAGTACGCGGGTCAGTCTCAAGTTCATTTGTCACTCGTCCAAACTAATCTCCCATGTGTGGCCTTCTAGGCCTCCCATATGTGGAGGGAAAAAAACTCCCTGCACCTCTACCCTAAGGTCAAAACTCATTGAGTGCGGGAGGGATACATACCTGTTTCCTCTCAGCTGGCTATGTGCCTCACCTGAGTAGAGGAAAACTGAAGACCTCCCATGTGGCTCTCGCCTCTCATGTATGAGGGAATCTGAAGACCTCCCTGTGGCTCTCGGGTCTCATGTATGGAGGGAATCTGAAGACCTCCCATGTGGCTCTCGGCCTCTCATGTATGGAGGGAAACTGAAGACCTCCCATGTGGCCTTAGGCCCTCTCATGTACGGAGGAGACAACCATGTCCATCGTGCGTCTGCGACGGTGTCGTCGATCGTAGTGATGTCCTCTCTTGTAGTGTTGTACCTGCCTGTCTGTACTCTGCCTGGTTGGCACTTGGAAGAATATCCTCAGATAGACCCAGACATGTTCTTTCCTATGTCCTAATACTTAAAATCCTCTCGTGATATATCATATCATGAATACCTTATACATATTCCTAATATTTCGCTCCCTACTCTAATACTAACTCAGACAGCAAGATTGTGGTTTTAAAAATAGAATTTAGGCCAAGGCCGAGTATTGGGACCTATGAGGTCAGTCAGCGCTGAAGGGAAATTGACAAAGTTTGAAAAGGTGTGACAGGAAGAAAAAACCTCTGTTGCACAAGAGTTCCAGTGTTAGGAGAGCGTGGAAAAATAGGCTGAGAGAATATGAAATAAGAGAGAGAGAGAGAGAAGAGAGAGAGAGAGAGAGAGAGAGAAGAGAGAGAGAGAGAGAGATAGAGAAGAGAGCAGAGAGAGAGAGGAGAGAGAAAGAGAGAGAGAGAGAGAGAGAGAGAGAGAAGAGAAATTACAATCGTCTAACATCTCCGCCTCCGTAAATTGCACCCTCTTCTAATAAGTTACAAAAGGGTAGATCTTAACGATAATATACTCGTATAACTCCGTACAGCTATGAACAACCGAACGAGAACTTGTTGTTATGCGATCGACTCCTATAACAACATCACTTTATTGTACTGATCAGCGTATGACAGTAATCGAGTCCGATAGCAACATCCGTTATTGTATTCATCCGCGTGTGACGGTAATTACTGTATTCATGTTATAAATGCAGCTGAAGCTAATAAGGCAAAATTACGTGCATCAGCAACCTGAACAGAAGTCCCGAGCTTTTTGTATGAATTCAAACGCAGCCGTGGTAAAAGAAACTAATAGCATGAAAGAGCTCATTACTGTTTTTTTTTTTTTTTTACACAAGACAAAGGATTAATAAAGTATATAAAGTGTAAGGTTTGTAATACCTATGAAACGAGTGAAAAACGAACGGAATCCTAAATTTAACGCCATCTAACCCGATGGAAAAACTAGCTTCCAATGAGACGTATCAGTCAAATTTTGGACTTAAATTACATCGTAAGACGAACAGTATGACTTCGTTCCATAAGTTAAGTATCCAGATATTCATTAATATGCTAACTAGGACAAAAACATTAGCCGAGACCAAGTGATATGGTTGAATCTGGAGCCAAGGTAAAAAAAAAAAAAAAAAAAAAAAAGAAAAAAAAAAAAAAAAAAAAAAAAAAAAAAAAAAAAACAGACTAGCGGCATCCTTGTCTGTCTAAGCCACACCTCCTTACAATAGTGCTGTGTGACGACAAGCTAGTGTAATTGTAATTTAATTGAAAAGAATAATAAAATATATTTAAAGGTAATTAAATTAACTTTATTGGGCCTAATATTAATTTCAGTTGTCATTGTAATTTGATAATACGACTGGTAATAATTTGTAACTGTAAATTGACATAAGCGCAATGTAATTACTGACGGCAATAGTCGGTTAAACGTATGAAGACGTCATACATACGAATTCCTTATATCTGCCATCTGATTATATGCCCCAATATAGATACCTCATTGACTATGTTAAATGTCAACATAGTTGAACACACGTCTCCTTCAAGACGTTTGTACAAACTTGGCATAAGTGAGAGTGTTGTTACGTTAGTCATTTTAGGCAATCAGGAGAGAATGAGATGGATACGGCGACGCAAACCCGTATTCGTCATCCGCTGATTCCAGCGTGAATGACTGCCGAGTTAAGTGTTTATACTACGCTCATATGATGATACATATAATACAATTATAATTGCTTTAGGTCTGGAAGAATCCGATCTTCCATTCTGTTCGATTACATTCATATTAATTATCCTCCGATCGGATTCTCGTTCGTTTTCAATTACACCTGTCCTGAATTATCCGTAGTCAGAATGCCTTTGAGCCTACAGCGTTAGCCAATATAAAAATAAACTATCGATATGTTGTACTGCGAATACTTTAGGCTAGGCTACTGAATATGCATACGATATATCATCGTGAACACTAGGCTAACTGTAGTTAATTTTATTCGATTTCTCTCCATACTGAATATCGTAAGTCAATATGCATTGAACGGAGAATGAGTTGATATTAACAATTATCGTATCGTATAAGTAGAGGAAAGTAACCTTAAAGACGAAGGAGCCTATCTGAAAAACCAACCATGGCCTAAAAGCTTCTGATGCAAGGAACTCGAAGCAGGAAAAAGCCTAAAGATGCTCTAAGGACACTGTGCCTCTATAAACTACCACTTTTAATAGAAAACCGACCCGAAGAAGCCTGCACTTCTCTTTCTAAACTAAACACTATGTAGCCTATTATCCCTACTCTCTATATCTGGCCTAAGTTTTTATCATCCTGAGAACTTACACATCGAGGGAAGGGGAATCTGCTGCCAACACTGCCTGCTCCGCGCCAGGGGGGACGGCGGATCCTGCCCTGTGGGCTTGCGGATCCCCATAACCCCCAGCACCGGTTAGGGCTGGTTCTGAACAGGCAGGGGAGCTGGAAAAGAACGATTAGTAATTTCAGTATCCCTATTGCTCGATCTATCCTCACTTAATCTTGACATAAAAATCGGTAACAGAGATGTCATACTCTATGTCAGCCTACTCTCAAGTCTCTTAAAGAGCACTGTCTCTAAGACTTTATCTTGATCAACGTTAGTCTCTTCCTGCCTACACTTACTTCCGAGACCTTTCCTACGTTTGAGATACCCTAACATCTGGTCCAAAGACCACTCCTGACATTCCAAACATCTGGTCTTTACATTATATTGAACAGGCCTACAATTTACGCATAAGGAATGACTATCGTGTCATAGGGTACTCATCCTTTTCTTGCATTGTTGGCAAAGACGATACGTTGTTGAACTTCCGCTCGTCGTTTTCTGTGATGTCGTGGCCGAGGATGCAGTAGCTGTTGTCGTAGCTTGTGTTGTTTCTTCCTTGCAGAATCAATGTCTGATGACAAGGTATTAAGAGCAATCCAACAGTAATCCAAAGGGATGCGTAATTCGTCACCAAATTCAATCAAATCAAAGGTGCAAAATGAAGCCGGGCAAGACCAAAAAGGAGTTCGCTGTGGATACATCTGTACTCCACCGCGAACGATAAGTGATTGACGTGAGAGGGCGGGTGTGACCGGCCCGTGAGGCAGGGCTATCAGCGGTGGGCTGGTAACTAGGTAACGAGGGTGTTTGCCAGGAGATTGGCAACACTGATCGTTTGTTTTAACCAAAGATTTGGTAAATTTTCAATAAATGATGGTTCGGGCTGGTAAGTGACCAGGGCTTATTCAGGTGTTCATGGGGTGTATTGCAATATGAAATGATTGTACTTACAATTCAGTTTCACTAGATAAATAGAAAAAGAAAAACACATTCATGCGAAAGCAACGACGATGAAGCGGGCAGAGAGCGATGATACACGTCTACACGCCAGCAGGCCGAAAGCAAAAGTTATTTGTTCACCTCCCAGTCGCGCGCGCGCGCCTGTCGGACAAGCAGTTAACTACCGAACCCCTTGTTCGAAAGCTTACGACCTATCCAGCTGCCGCTAGTACCTTCCTATTGTAAAAAGACCGAAGGTTTGTATGCCGTGTCGGAACAAAAGTTGTTTTATTGTGTTGATTACAACTGCAATCTTGAGTAAGATCAATAAACGTTACAAATATACGCTAACATTGTTCAAACGAGTGCTGGGAAGGCTGTGAAAGGTGGTGGCTCCGCTGCGCTTACGAACGGCACCCCAAGTGGGTGCTGCCATATTTTATTTCAAAACTGCCTTGAAAATGACAATTTGTCCAAAATTGCATTTTTCCTAACTATACAAACCTGAGGTTCCCTTTTACAATAGGAAGGTACTAGCGGCAGCTGGATAGGTCGTAAGCTTTCGAACAAGGGGTTCGGTAGTTAACTGCTTGTCCGACAGGCGCGCGCTGATGCGCGACTGGGAGGTAAACAAATCACTTTTGCTTTTGGCCCAAGCAAAAAAACTGCAGATGAGGGGTGGCATGAGGTGGGGCTATGTGTAAAAGGACCTCAGTTTGTATAGTTAGGAAAAATGCAATTTTGGACAAATTGTCATTTGTTCCGACACGGCATACAAACCTTCGGTCCTTTTACAATAGGAAGACTCACTTCTTGGTGGGTGGAATCTGAGTCTTTTGTGAACAGACTGGTGTTCGCCCAACCTTGGAAGCCTCCCTGGTCGTAAGAGCGAGGGAGGGATCCAAGCCTCTGTCCGATTGATCGGGGTGTGCACCGCAGGATCAATGGTGACCTCTGGACCGAGTACTAAGAGAGAGGCAAGCGTATCTCTTCGTACCAGCAATGTAAGAACTTGTTCCTGTACAAGGAGCAAATATAAAGTCATGGGTTTGACTCTTGTAGGCATCCACTTCCCCCCCCCATTGTAGGAGGAAGTGGTGGATATTCTGCTCCTATCCCTAGTGAAAGGGATAGGATGGGCTCTGTCAGATAGCTCACCTCATCTCGTCCTCATCCAGCGTAGTGACGACCGTGGCCCTCTGCCACAGGTAGAGGAGGAGGAAAAAGACGGGAAGAGGGAGCCAGTCACTCACTCATTCACACATCATCCACACAGTCACACCAGGACTCGATGCTGTTTCAGCCTGCGAGGTCTGGGTTTGCTACACAACTTGTTGAGCAGCCACCACGGGTCCCAAGGAAAATAAAAGGTATCCAAGGACCTGTGGGCAATATCCCGAAGGTAGAAGGACGTAAAGGTAGTCTGGTTAGACCAGACCCTGCCTTCAGGACCTGCGCCACGGAGAAGTTCTTACGAAACGCCCAACGAGGGGCCAATACTTCTG
The DNA here is from genome assembly GCF_015104395.2 of Macrobrachium nipponense. Taxonomy (NCBI): domain Eukaryota; kingdom Metazoa; phylum Arthropoda; class Malacostraca; order Decapoda; family Palaemonidae; genus Macrobrachium; species Macrobrachium nipponense. The sequence goes on along the minus strand of NC_061103.1, from coordinate 10,792,603 downwards.
ACTTCGTGAGCTCTCGGAACGGTGGGACGTACGGAGTCGTCACTACCATCAGCCTCATACGCCCTCCTGAATGACCTCACGCAGCCAGAATGAAAGAGTGTTCTTGGATACTTCTTTCTTGGTTACCCCGGTGCTACGAAGAGGCGTCGACACTCAGGCCTGAGGTGTCGAGTTCTCTTCAGATAGCGCCGTAGCGCCCTCACAGGACAAAGCAGCATCTCATCCGCATCATTTATCGGTGAAGTCCATTAGGGAGGGAATCGTGAATGACTCGAACCTGTCGTCAGGGATCGACGGTTTCTGAGTCTTCGCAACGAAGTTCGGGACGAAATCGAGCGTCACAGATCCCCATCCCCTGGAGTGTCGTACATCATAGGAAAGACCATGAAGTTCCCCTACTCTCTTCGCCGATGCCAGGCCCAGCAAGAAGAGGGTCTTGAGGGTCGATCCCTGTCTGACGACTCTCGGAGTGCTCGAACGGCGTTCGAGTCAAAACTCCTAAGGACGAGAGTCACATCCCACGCAGGGGGCCTGAGTTCCCTGGGTGGGCAAGACCTTTCGAAGCTCCTCGTGAGAAAGGAGATCTCGAACGAGTTCGAGATGTCCAATCCCCTCAGTTTCAGGGACGAGCGCCAAGGCTGGCTCTGTATCCTTTGACTGTGGGGACTGAGAGGAGCTTCTCTCGGCGAAGAAAACGAGGAAATCCGCTACCTGCTGAAGAGTGGCTCTGAGAGGAGATAGACCCCGTCTACACACCAACCACAGAAGACTGCCCACTTCCCCTGGTACACAGCTGCAGAGGACTGACGGACGTTTCCAGCCATCTCTGTTGCTGCGCTACGAGAAAAGCCTCTCGTTCGCAAGAGATGGTGGATAACAGCCAGCCGTGAAGACGTAGGGACTGGACTGCTCGGTGGTACCGCTCGACGTGTGGCTGGGCGAGAAGGTTGTGCCAAGGGGGAATCTCTCTCGGTTCTCCCTGCGAGAAGAGCCAGCAGGTCCGGATACCAAATGGCCTGTGGCCATTTGGGAGCCACCAGGATCATCCTGAGATTCGGGGTGACCAGTGCTCGACTGATCACCTTGCGAATCAGGCTGAACGGGGGAAAGGCATAGGCGAAGAGGTTGTCCCACGGGTGTTGAAGCGTCCTCTGCAGCTGCCCCTGGGTCCGGCACGGCCGAGAAGAACACCTGGAGCTTCCTGTTGTGCCGGGTGGCGAACAGATCCACGACTGGTCGCCCCCTTAGGTCGAAGAGCCTTTCCACCACGTCCTGGTGTAGAGACCATTCGGTCCCTATCACCTGATCCCGACGGCTGAGCGTGTCTGCTACTACATTCCTCTTCCCTGGAATTTAGCGTGCCGACAGCTCTAATTGAGTGTGCCTCGGCCCACTCGTTGCACCTGCCGAGTCAACTGGTACAACGGGAGAGACACTAGGCCCCCCTGTTTGTTGACGTAGGCCACTACCGTGGTGTTGTCGCACATCAACACCACTGAGTGTCCCACCAAGCGGTCCTGGAACTCTTGGAGAGCGAGGAACGCTGCCTTGAGTTCCAGTACATTGATGTGAAGGTGCTTGTCGTTCTCGTCCCACACTCCTGAAGTCAGCAACTCCTCCAGGTGTGCGCCCCATCCCTCGGTCGATGCGTCTGAGAACAGCTGCATGTCCGGGGGGGGAGTGCGCAGAGGCACTCCTCTTAAGAGGTTCCTGTCGTCCAGCCACCAGGCTAGATCCTGCCTCACCTCCGGTGTCAGTGACATGGAAAGCTTGGGGGATCCGTCGCCTGCGACCAACTCTCCTTTAGCCTCCACTGAAGAGACCGCAGGTGAAGACGCCCGTGAGGGACTAACTTCTCGAGTGACGACAGGTGTCCGATCACGACTTGCCATCGCTGAGCTACCTGCTCCTGCGAGACAGGAACTGGTTGGCTGCCTCCCTGAATATGCTGATCCGCGAGTCTGCGGGGAAGACTCGCCCTGCTACCGTGTCGATCAGCATACCCAGGTACTTCATCCTCTGCTTGGGCTCGAGATCGGACTTTTCGAAGTTCACAACGATCCCCAGATCGCGACAGAACTCGAGCAGTCGATCCCTGTCCTGTAGCAACTGCGAGCGGGAGCTCGCCAGGACTAACCAATCGTCGAGATACCTCATCAGACGTATCCCGTGCGAATGGGCCCAAGCAGACACCAGAGTGAACACTCGCGTGAACACCTGTGGGGCGGTTGAGAGACCGAAGCAAAGTGCCCTGAATTGGTACACCGTCCCCGTCGATGATTGAAGCGGAGGTACTTTCTGGAGGACTGATGAATGGGTATTTGGAAATACGCATCCTTCAAGTCCACCGCAGCATGAAATCGTTCTCCCGCCTGATGGAGTCGAGCACTGAGCGTGCCGTCTCCATCGTGAACCGGGTCTGGCGAACAAAAACCGGTTCAGGGGAGAGAGATCTATCACCGGGCGCCAGCCTCCCGTAGACTTTTCCACCAGGAAGAGTCGACTGTAAAAGCCCGGTGACTGATCCGTGACGATTTCTACAGCTCTCTTGCTCAGCATGGTCTTGATCTCCTGTCTCAGTGCTACGTCCTTCGATGACCCTGGAACGTACGACTGCTGTTGGACCGGGTTGGAGGTGAGGGGTGGCCGAGATTCGAAGGGTAATAGATATCCCTCCCGAAGGACATTCTACAATCCAGGTCTCGGCGCCGTAGCGCTGCAAGTTGCCCAATGGCGGGCCAGGCACCCCCACTTCTGGCAGCAGGTGAGGGGGAACGCCGTCCCTAGCGTTTCCCCCCTTTCTTCGACTTCTTCCCAGAGCCTCCACGGGAGGAGGAGGGCTGGGAGGAGGGCTGGTTACGGCTCCCCTTGGTAGAAGTCGAAGAAGACAGAGTCTTTCCCCGGGGCTTCGACGCAGCTACCGTCTTAGCCACCGAGGAAGCGCTAGCCGAGCTCTTAGACTTGGCCGCAGTCCGAGGCTGCCCAGAAGCCTTCGAGACTGCCTGGTGTACCAGACGGTCCACTGTCGTCAGTGCGCCGTCTGTCCACCGCAGCGTCCACCATCTCTCCTGGAAAGAGAGACGTGGAAACTCCGTAAAGGTCCGTTGCGAAGTCCCAACGCCGCTTCACGCCCGCCGCCCTGGAAACCCGAGTAAGGACGGCGTCCCTTCGTCGGAGAACCAGGTTGGCCCACAGGTTCACCGTCTGGTGGGCAAGGAAGGAGATGGCTTCTTCCTCCAGATGGCAAAGTCTCCTAAAGGCCGAGTCATCTTCAGGAGAAATTCCCCCGGAGTTGGCTGCGACCTTAGATACTGTGAGGGACCACAGATCTAGCCAGGAGACGGCCTGGAAAGCTGCCATGGCGGTAGATTCCAGGCCGAGTGCCTCTTGCTGCGAGAACCATAGGTTCTCGGACAGGAGCTGCTGCAGAGACACACCCGGAGTCAGCCTGGCTAACTCCGGGTTCACCTGTTTGGGCGGCATCGGGTCTTCAGATGGCACGTAAAAACGCCGCTGTCGCAGCAGAGGAGGCGGAAGCAGCTTGCTCAACCTGCCAGACTTGAGCGAACCGTCTTGTCCGGAAACAAGCGATTCAACCTGGTCCAGCACTGAGTCTGCAAGCTCGGAACGCGGCAAACCCACCGTCGGTCTGGGTTCCCTCTTCGGGCCCAGAACGACTCGAGCCGGGACGTGGGCTCGGATGGTGGGAGCGGCGATCCTTCCCCGAGGTCGTTGTGCTGACGAATCAGCGCAATAACCTCGGCAAAGTTCCTCTGGATCTCAGGAGTGACTGCGTCCTGCGGAGTCGACCATCCAGTCCCTCAAACAGGAGCATCTCCCGAGACCCTCCTCCCTCAAGGGGAGGACAGCGACAGACCCCTCTCGGTCTCCTCCAACCACTTGTGCGTACGACCTGGCTGGTCCGAGAACCGTGCCTGGTACGTACGACGACGTGGTGGGATCCTGAGGGGCGCACCCCTCACGATCACTCCTCAATACCTCGCCCCTCCCGGTGTAACCCGAGGAGGTTGAAGGTATGGGAGAGGCAGACCTGACGCTCCCTCCTCGCTCGCTGGCAGAACCAGCGGGCTTGGAAGACTGCAGGCGATCGTCAACTCCGCGGTGGCGATCGAGCTGCAGACCTAGTCGAGCCGTCTCGCTGTGGAGAACGGCTGGACCGAGAACAGCGGCCCCGGTCTCATGTGTCAGAAGAGCTTGGTGGCGCTGGTCGCCGTACCCGATCGCTCTTTTTGCGAGTGACGGTCAGGCGACCGGCGAGCTCTACTGTCACGGTGAGACCGGTGCGTGTCCTCACGGCGCGTCAGTTCGCTGGTACCAGCCGTGGCTGGTGCCGGCGAACGGGGGGACCTCTTCCCAGCCTCAGCCCGTGGCCGGTCATGGACCGTCACGTCCGCCCGGGTAGCCAGCTGCTCGCCACGAGAGCGAGAGCTGGTCTGGTGAGAGTCGCGTGAGCGGCTGTCCACCAGTCTTCCGCTCCGTGCCATGAACCTGACGCTGAGCGGACTCAGAGGTCTGGTTCCTGGCTGCACGGTCGCTGTTAGGCGACCGTACACTCGGTACCTCTCGCGAACGAGAGGCCGAGACGGATCCTGCTGCTGTGGCCGAACCACTAACAGCAGGTGAGGAAGTGCCGGTGTTAGCCGGCACTCCTCTGGTCCCCGTAGTCTTCTTCCTCGCGGAAGAAGAAGAGACGGGTCCTTGCCCAAAACCCCCGAAGGAGCAGGGTGACCAGCGGAAGAACCCCCCCGTCTCACCAGAGCGAGACGGGCCCTTAGAAGTTCCCGAAGGAGACTTCTTAGGGGGGGGGGAGGCGACCTTCTTCTTCTTCTTCGGCGGGGGAGCCTTAGAAGAAGAAGGGGAAGAGGCGGCAGACGACGACGACGACGAAGAAGACGATGAAGACGACGACGACACCTCCTCCTCTTCTTCTTCTTTCGTCAACCTCCTCAGACCGACGTCAGATCTGTCATCCAGAGCGGAGCCGGGGCTGCTGTTGCCGAAGCAACAGGGCCCGGACGCACCTGTCCGAACAGATCAGCATCGGGAGCAGCGGGGCCAGGAACAGGAACAACGTCAGCAGGTGCAGGCATCACAGGAACAGCAGTAGAGACGGCAGGGGCAGGTACAGGAACAGCAGCAGTGGTCATCAACGTCACGTCGAGAACGGCGGCTGGGCAGGTACGGCAGGTACGGCAGGCTGTGCAGGCTGTCCAGTTGGACGGACCAGCGGGCACAGACATCCTTGGTACTGGTGGGAGGTCCAGGGCGAGCTCTTCGGGCACACGAAGTCCGGTCGCAGCAGCACGGCAAACCCAGGTGGCGGCATCACACTCCCCCGTGATACGGCGACTGGCCCCTGCACCGATGTAGTAGGTGTTACAGAGACCGCGTGCGGGGTGTACACCAGGTGAGGAGGTGAAGCGTAGCCAGGTGTTGTAAGGGTCGTGGTGGTGGTCGTAACCGTCGCATGAGTGACCGCCACGGAGCCAGCGAGATGGTAGAGCAGCCCCTGGACACTCGGCACGCCCTGCAGCCCCAACGATTGCCCCACACCTGTCCGAGGTCGTCCTTCGCGGCAACCGCACCTGAGGAAGGCAAAGTCGGGTGATTAGCAGGCTCCTCTACCCGCTCGCCCGAAGACGAACGGATAGAGGACCCAGAGTACAACTCGACGTCAGGGTATCTAGCGCCCTCCTCCACACTCGACAAGTCAGGTGAGGAGAAGGACCTAGAAACCCCCCCCCGAAGGGGAAGGCGCCAAACGTGGAAGCTGAGCGGGCTGCAGGAAAGACGACGAAGTGTCCGTAACCAAAGGAGTCGCGGGAGAGCTTTCCGACGACTCCTTTGCAGGCCTTCGCTTCTTCCTGCCCTCATACAAAGTCCACTGCGCCTCCGACCAATTATTACAAACTTCACATGGCTCGGCTCGGTGCATTCGCGCCCCCGACAACCGAGCGCACAAAACATGTGGGTCAATTTCCGGGAATGAGCGGAACTTCCCGCATTTACGCCCTTCGGTACCCGGGCATAGTCTCCGTGGGGTAGCGAGGCGAGGAGATTCCATAATTGACCAAAATATCACAATTCAATGAAAAAAGAGAAATGATTGTACTTACAATGATTCTTTCATACACAAACACAATATACTTAAGGAAAGCAAACGACGAGAAGCGGCAGAGAGCGTCGAACACACACGTCTACTCGCTGTGAGGCCGAAAGCAAAAGTGGTTTGTTTACCTCCCAGTCGCGCGCGCGCGCCTGTCGGACAAGCAGTTAACTACCGAACCCCTTGTTCGAAAGCTTACGACCTATCCAGCTGCCGCTAGTACCTTCCTATTGTAAAAGGACCGAAGGTTTGTATGCCGTGTCGGAACAAACATATTTTACGAAGACCTCACATGCTTAGCTTATTTTAGTTTGTACGGTGTTTTCATAGTAGTAGGTATACTAGGTATCACATTAGCCTACGTTGACAAAACTTCAATCTTTTGAATGGTACCTATTCTTAGAGATGTAACTGTATTCTTGTTTCACCAATTAAATATAGAGTGAATAAGGCTGATCCATGCGATGACGATGGATCCACTGCGGTATTTCCCCCTAGGTAATTCGGGATACGGGAAGTGCAAAAGGTATTTTTTGGGAAAGTGACCACTCACTGGTACAGTTTCCGCTGCCCACACAGCAGTATTATACCCTAGTAGTCTATGTATGTGTGGCGCTCTCCTGTAGAAATGGGTAGTAGTAAAAAAAAAAAATATAAAATAAAAAAAAAAATAATAAAAAAAAAAAAAAAAAAAGGAACAAACAAGTGGTTTGCACTAGGCTCCCACACAAGGCAAGTAGCAAAATGTAAAAATAAACACAGGAGGCATCTGGCTTAAAATCAGGCCAAAGCGTCACAACATAGGCTACCTAACACCCCAAAAATAGCCCAGCATACTTTAAACCTAAGCCGAACCAAGTCATGTAGTAAGCCATTGAGATGAGGTGAGGAAGATAGCTAATAGGACAGCCACAACAACGAGGGCTCTAGTAGAAATGCCTTTTGTCAGAAAGAAGGGGAGGCTGACTGACAGAGAAAAGCATCGCAATCTGTTACTTTAGGTCGTAGGTGTTGTCAGCTGCCGTAGCGATACCTGGCCGATATACTAGGTAACTCATGTACCTTAGGGAGCCAGCCTGGGTTAATGTGGTTAGTACGCTTGATTTAAGCCCCATACGCAAAAGACGGCCACAATATCGCTACGAACAGCGAGTCAAATAGAAAAGACTTGAATCCCTCCGCAGGGGAAGGCAAACACACTTCAATTCATCGGAGAAAAGGGGAGAGAAAATGACAGGAAAAGGCCGAGTGAGAGGAGGGAAGTTCAAATACATTCGTAGGTCTATTAGAGAGGGGCATTGCCTGCCTATCAAACACTAATGGTTCCATAAAAGCAGCGCGGAGGTGGAAAAAGGGCCAAGGAATTGTCCCTACCTGCTATATTTATTCTGATATTGCGTTTCAGCACAAGCAATCCAGTTACTTCACAAGCAGATGAAATTCACATGTCTGCTTACGCCATTGTTTGGAAATTCACTACGGGAGAATAATACTCTTAGAGTGGTAAATAAGTATGCCAAAGATTCATGAAAACATTGTATGGATTATAATAAAAACTAGTTTTCATTTATTTTTATTTAGTTAAATAAAATTTTTAACCATAAAACAGTAAATATTTACCCATTTCATATGCTATTAATCCCTTAATGAGTACATATTTACCAAAATAAGCATAGATCTCATTTATATATAGATATATTTCTGCCGACGAATGTTAGTCCTTTCTATAATTTACAAAATAGTTTAGTACGTATTTTGCAGTCAATGATGAAATCAGAAATGGCACTGTGACAATATTGTCTTTTAAACTAGGATGAGGTAAATTTTGGTGTATTTGTGAAATAATATTAGATTAACGTTCTGTTTTCATTTATTTTACAAAAAAAGAAAAAAAAAAACTCTCGCTACGCAGAATGGCTCACTAAACAAAAACAACTAATATCGTAGGTCTATGCCATCTTATTTTGTGCTGCTATTCTATCATGCTTATGCACAGCATGCTTGCAAGTAGGGGAAAGTGTCAGCTGTGTTTTGTTACAAACATATGTGGTCGTCCAAGGGTTGCACCGAGACTTAGGTCTCAGTCCTTATTATCCTTGACGATATGCGATAACATGATAACGCAGACACGAATAATCTCAGCATTTAGAATAAAATCTATACAACTAAAAGAAATAAACTATTCTCAAACAGTAGTAGAGTTGCGCGATTTTGGTATAATGTCGACATTCGCATTGTTACGCGACATATTTTGTTACCTACCTTTGGTCAAACTAAACTTTTTAAGTAATATTTTAAGACTGAATATCACCATTGTGTTTCAATCCCTAAATGTAACACCTTTTTATACTTTTATAATTGAAATGTGCTTTCATTGAGGAGAAACGTGCTTAGGTCACCGGTACACTTTCTATTTTTTATTCCATATCTATAACTTGGTGAAGCGATTATGTAATCGTTTGGGTTCCCGATCCGACTCCCGACTGAGCCCCAAACGAGAACATACAAGTTTAGTTGTGGGCTTGTGGCCTGTGGGTAATCGAACCGAAGTTTAGACTTTGATCAGAGGATCCACGGTAACGCTGCCAAGCAGCATAGACCCCTTTCTTGAATTAAAACTGCAGTACCCAGCTTCCTCTTAACCATTCAAAGCGACGCAGTTGTTAGATAAACTTTGGCCTTGTCAAGAAACGCACAATGCATTTGAACGGAGAGCGCAAGCAAGAAAAATGAGAATGAATTTTAATTTTTTTCCTTTAACGAACAATATATATATACATATATATATATATATATATATATATATATATAGATATATATATATATATATATATAACTTATTTGTGACATTCAAGAAGTATATTACTTATTTATGATATTCAGGCCTTTTTTTTTTTTCTAATAATAGGTGACTGCCAACTTCCAGCCTAGCCTCACAGAATCATCATTCAGGGACTTGCAGACCACTCTGGCTTAATATGGCACTCTATTTAATTAGGGGGACAACATATCAATACAGTTGTCCCCGTCCCCAGCCCTTTTTTCCTCCAAGTTTTATATAACAGATGTTGGAAATGAGGCTATTAATAATATTATTAGATATATGCTCAACACAAACCAAGTGTATAGTATATTTTTTCATCAGGTTCGTGGTCAGATTAATTGTTCATTTAAATTTTGACTGATATCCCATTGCTTACATCCGAGGTCGGCAAAAGCAGCTGCCTGAGAGTTTATTTTTATTTTTCCTGCATACAAGCCTTTGATGTTCCTATTAGACTTGAATCTGGAATTGGTGAAGTTCACTTCAGCTGATCTCACAATGTACCGCGACTACGTGAAATGCTCTTAAATGAGTCATTCAAAGATGAATCAGTCACGAAATATCTTTCTGATTCCTTAAAGCAAGAGATTGATGACTTCCATAATCAGTTCAACGGTGTGTCTGCTGAGGAGAACCGAAAGGCATTCGTAAATATGGTGCTGGAAGTTCGAAGAATGTTTCACAGGTTGAACGCTTGATGAAACTTCTTTTGGTCTCTCCAACAGGTTCATGTGAGGCTAAACGGTCATTCATCGCACTTAGGCGCATGAAAACTTGGCTGCGTTCCACCATGACCCAAAAACGGCTAAACTATCATATGATCTGTCATGTTCACCGAGAACGTAATTGTTGCATTTGACCCTCAAGACATAGTTAATAAATCTGTAAACAAAATGCTACTAGGGCAAATATTTTTGGCAACTGTTAATTCACCTATATACTGTTTGGCTGCATCCAGAGGTAAGCACTTTCTTTATCAATTGCAAAAATGTTTTAACCCTCGAAGGGGTGTCCACAAAGGAATTGCCTCCATGCATCTTTCTCCACCACTACTTCTCTTCTCATCGAACTTTGTTATTGTTTGCAAATTTTCATTTCATACATTCAGCAATCAATTCATTCAGCATATTTCACTTCTATACTTTCTCTTGCTTTTCCACTATATAGTAAGTACTGTCACAAGTAGTACTACATTCTCATTCTTGTCATTCAGTTATTCACGGCCGATTTTGCTACCATCCCCAACTTTAGATATTAAAACCTACATTGGAGTAAAAGGCTTTTATTGTTACGTGACACTATCACTATAGACTCTCAATGGTGTCCTATAAATCCTATAATATACTGCACCATAAAATAATAAGTCTATGTTTATCCATTGTACTTATACTGTAAAAGTTTGTATATCAAATAGTGATCATAGTCTCTACAGGGTTAAAGTGGAACTGTATATGAAGGATGATGTCACAGAAGACTTGTACCGTATTTTAGCCAATCTGTAAATTGTGGACTTATAAACTTGTTGACTGACTAACATTGATCAATCAGTCATCCTTTTCCCTTAATATCATCCACATATTCATATTTAATATGGCATTAACATACACCAAATAATGCCAGTTTCTTTAAAAAAAAATTACCAAATGACGCCCATGCTTCCTAATGATTGGCAGTAGGTGTTGGAAAGATGCTCGAGCAATAAGCCATTGGAACTTCTTTGCGAATTAAATGGTTGGTACCTAGTTTGTTTTCTTTTGGTGACCGGCTAAAATCAACTGGAAGAACAATATGAGGAGTACAAGAATAATAATTTACATTAGAAAAATAAATTTCCAGGTTAAATGAGGAATAGATTCTGTGATAAGCGTAAATATTGAACAAGAATAGAAAAGAAAAAAAAGTAGCTGTGATATAGAACCCAGAGCAAACAGCTGATTTTAATACGGGAGGAGGAGCAAGTTCGGGGCCACTGGGAGATATCGATCAAGCAGAATATTTGCAACTGGTTACCTGATTCTCCGACACAGAGAGGCATTGAATATAACGGGTCCCAAGGAAGGGGACGATGGAAACTGATTTGAACTTACTATACTCTGTTTTTTTCCATCTGTCCATCCGCCTGTGGTGTTTTTGTATGGTAACACTGCATCCCGGGCTTTAGACAGTTACATTCAGCTTACATTCAACGACTATAATAAAATCCTATTTCGAATATTAACGGTGTAATTCGCATACAGTAAATTATGAAAACACTTTTCAGTTGCAAATGTACACCCAGATATCCTTGTATTTACCTAAAACGTACACATAGCGTAACTATCTAAAGCCCGGGACGCAGTGTTACCATACAAAAACACCACAGGCGGATGAACAGATAAAAAAAAAAGAGTATAGGAAGAGAGAATTACTGTCGTATCTACCACAGAACAACTGCGTCAGAGAATAAATGAATGGACGGAAGCCATCTTCCCATATCGGATAAGGCGTTATTAATTAGTATGAATGAGCTGTTTACAAACGGACTTCTAATATGGTACTAAAAAAAAGTAAGGGGACATGAAGACAACTCATTTTTGAAGGCAGAAATTTAGTCATCAAGTATTTGACAAATTCTTTATAATGAGACTATAGGACGCTCGCCAAATTCTTTCAGGGTATATACATTAAAGGCCACATACGTAGTGAGCTCCCCTAGAAAATTTTAGGAATTTGAGCTCTTTTTAGGGGCACTAAGGCCTAAAAGGGCAGGTAGATAAGTAATATGAATGGTTTAACATTGAGCATCTGAAAGCAGTTATGTGTCACATGTATGGATGCCATGAAATTTTTGGTGGACACGCTTACCCCAGCACATATAGAATTTGTCAATAGCTGTGCGTTATTGATTTTCAGTATATATGTATATATATATAATATATATATTTTAAATATATATATCTATATATATATATATATATGATATATATATATATATATATATATATATATATTATATATTGCTACTTTCAAAATACATATATCCCCTCTTTGACTGTATAAAATATTGTGTATAAGATTGTGCAACATTTTTTTCAGATTCCTAGATAGCTTAGAGTTAGGATGTTTTAAATGTGTGTTCAGATTTCGCATAACATAATAATGTAAAAGAATATATATAACGTAGAATGTAGAAAGAGAGAGAATATCTTTGTCCATTCAAAGCTAGAGTTCTTTTTCCTAATCTGTCAACACGTTTGATAAGAGGGCTCGAGTCTTCGTATTGTTATCAAAACATGTCAGTCTTAATTATCGCTCAACCTCTGTTTCGATCGGGTACGTGTCTGTTGAGCAGAATCGTCTTGTACGCGTATGTCTTTGATCAAAGCCATGTGCAGATTACACATTTTGTATGTAAAGTTGCGTAAGATTTCGAAGCTTCTGGAAGCATTATTGCCAAAAACATTTTGTCATCTCCAGTCCAGCTTCCATAAGGGAGAAGTTTTTTTATTTGGGCTTAAAGACTCAAACCGTTCACATTCTCTCTCTCTCTCTCTCTCTCTCTCTCTCTCTCTCTCTCTCTCTCTCTCTCTCTCTCCATCGCATAGCACTTTTGATCTTAAAGTACTGTAATGATTTCGTATTGAATGGTCACTCGTAACTTGAGAATTTCATATTTGATATTTCTTAGAGTTTATTTACTGTTAAATAGTGTTTTTTGTGGAATCTGAACAAACATTGTTGTTGTAATGGCGCCTGGTTTTGTGAAAGTGTGAAACAAGCCTGCAGCAAAGAAAGAAGTTGGTATACCAAAAAGGTAAAGTTTGTTATGTTTTTATTAATTGCAACTAATAACTGATAGGAACAGTGGTTAGATAACAACTAATAACTGATAGGAACAGTGGTTTGGTAAAAACTAAATAACTGATGGTTACAGTGGTTTGAGAGAAACTATTTACGTTACACATTGCAAATTTTTGTGTTTTGTGTTTGTTTCATTTTTGTGCATTTGTTCATTTTCTTATTGAAGTGTGCCTTTTTATTTTATATTCTGTGTGATTAGTGCTTTTTGAAAATTTTGATACTGTCCACATTTTTCTGTATTTTCGTTTACATTCACAATTTAATTGACTTAGTTATTTTCATTGCTTAATCATTGCACATTTAGTTAAATTTAACACTTGTGAATTAATTTGCATTTACTTAGAATTCTTTTCAAGTTTTATTATTGTTTAGCACTTGTGAATTAATTTCTAATTTTCAATTATTGCCTAACACTTTTGAATTTTGATTGAATTAATTTTCTTGAATTTTATGATAAATTAATTTTGATTTAATTTTACTTAATTTGATTCAAGAATTAATTAAACTTTACTTTGTTTTCAAGTAACAGTAATTTTCCCTGATATTGTGAATTTCACTTATAAATTTTGAGTTTAATTATAAATTTTTGTATTTAAATTTTTATAAGTGTTTTCATTTTTATACCAGTATATTTGCCTTTGATTATATTGATGTTAGGTAGAAAAATAGAGTGGTAATTGATCTGTTTTCCTTCATTAACTTGAAGAGACTCAGAACTAGGGAAGTACTTAGACTTCTGAAATCAGGGAAATACTTAGACTTTTAAAGTTGTTGATGGAGTGATGCCCTTTGATTAATCTAATTACTTACAAGATTACCTCACACCTGTTTTGATGAACTTAGTCTGATTTTCAGCAATACTGGCAAGTTGTTAAGGGATCACTGTTGCCTTTAGAGTATTCAGTCGTTTAGTACCTGTGATGAGGGTTCAGGTGTCTGGCTTTTGTGAGTTATCAGTTAATGAATGGTAAGTGTATTAACCAGATACTTGGCACTTCGTCACAAGTAATTAATGGTGCCCAGAGACCCGGGAAAGCAGATTTCATTATCACTCTAGAATATACTGGTGGTGTTAGGGATATGTTTTGTTAGGAGAGTGACCATATACGTGTAGTTTTGTTTTGCATTTATTGTATTCAATTGTAAGTTGATAACTTAGAGGAAAATGGCTCAGTTCAAGGTTCAGGAATTTTTAGCAGCCCCTTCCATCCAAGTTTTATCTGAAACCACTCTGACTATGGCACAGTGGAGTGCTTTAGCAGTGGCATGTGGTGGTTATGTGTCTACTAGTATGGTAAAGGCACAAATAAGATGTATTGCTATGGAATCATTGATAGACTCTGGTAGAATAACTGATGAAGATGAGTTAGAATTGGCTCAAGAGTTGTTGAATGCAGCACGTGCTGATCTCATAAATAAACAAGCAGAAAAGAAAGAGAAAAGTGATGCAGAGTTAGAGGTTAAAAGCATTGAAGCAAAGAGAATTTGATTAAGCTAAAAATGCTTGCTGAAAGAGAGAGAATGCGAGCTGAAAGAGAAAGAATAGACAGGGAAAAACAAGAAAGAAGAGAAAGAGAAGAAGAAAAAGCAGCAGAAGAGGAAAGAGAAATCGCAAGACATGAAAGGGAAATGGAATTGATAAGAGCTAGATCCACATTATCTGTAACACCGTCTAACCCTAACCAAGGTAATCAAGACCCCGTATTTGATGTAGTAAGAGTACAGAAGTTAATCCCTAAGTTTACTGAAGAAGCTCCAGATGAGTTTTTTGATCACTTTGAGAAAGTGGCTTCAGGTATGGGATGGCCAGAAGATAAATGGTCAGTTTTGCAAACAAAGTGTCTTGATTGGTAAAGGGAGAAGTGCTTATCTAGCCTTAACAGCTGACCAGTGTAAAGACTACAAGGTACTTAAACACACTGTGCTACAAGTTTACCAGATGACCCCAGAGTACTACAATGAAAGATTCAGAAATTTAAGAAAAGATGAGAAGGGAACATTCTTAGATTATGCTTACAAAGTGAGAAGGTGTTTCAAACGTTGGTTAGAAGCTGCTAAAGTTAAAACTTTTGATGAGTTAGAAGAGTTACTTGTTCTTGAACAGTATCTTAAGGGAATTCCTGAACATATAAGAGCCTATTTGAGAGAGAGAGAGGTGAAGAAACTTGACAAAGCTGCTACACTGAGTGAAGATTACAATATAATCAGTAGTAAACGTACTTACAATGTCAAGTACCAGAGTCAACAACGCCCAGGTTTTAAGTCTTATCCAAATAACAGGATCAAATTTAATGGGAAACCTACAAGTGATACTACCAAGAGTACACAAGGTAATACAACTCAGCAAACTAATGTGAAATCCTTATCCAGTTTTTCAAGACAGTTACAGAAACCTGTTTCAAGTGTGGAAGAGTAGGAGACTACAGTCAAGAGTGTTACCGGAATCAACAGCAGTCAAAGCCAGTTGGTCGAGTTGTGAAAGGTGACCAGGTGAAACAAACTATGAAGAGCAGTGTGGGAAAGAATCAGACTCCAGAGAAGAATGAAACTAAACAAGCTGAACGTTTAGCAACCAGTGGAAATGTTACCTCAAGCAGTGAGTGGCTTAGCAGTGTGGAGGCTTTTAAGCCATATATCTATGAGGGTATGCTGTCAACTCAAGAAGGAAGTGTGCAGGTACCAGTCAAGATATTACGTGATACAGGGAGTAACCATAGTGTGGTAGTACGTGGTTCTCACCTCAGTTGGAGAAGAGTCTCACAGGAGATTCAGTTATTTTGAAGGGTATAGGAGGAGAGGAAGTAACTCGTATATGCCGCTTACACCTGTCATGTGAATTGGTGACAGGGAATGTTGATTTTGCTGTAAAGGACTCACTGGCTGTGGAAGATGTACATGTTCTGTTGGGAAATGAAGTTGGTGGTGTGCCATTTATTCCTTGTCCTGTAGTGACCAACAAACCATTGAGGATTAGTCCTACAGTAGAGTTGGAGAAGAATAACCCCCACCTGTTTCCTAGTTGTGTAACTACCAGAAGTATGAAGAGGACTATGACTGCAAGTGAAGAAACTGAGGATTTACCCACCCAAGAAGGATCAAGTGAAGGATCTTTGTGCTTAGAAGAATTGTTCCAGGGAAGTGAAGTTTCCCATAGTGCTGACCAAGAAGAGATTTCACAAGAAGATGAAAAAGCTGACGACGACGAAGAAGAAGAACCTGATGTTCCTGAAGAGACTCCGAGTAGTCAAAGTGTTACTGAAGACAGTAGTGAAACTACAGTAGCTGAGTTAGCAGATATTGAGAATTCTACCCTTGAAGTTGGTCAAGTGACAAGAGAGAAGCTAATGGACTTGCAGAAGAAGGATGCATCGTTAACTGATTTGTTCTTCAGAGTTGCTGATCGAGAAGAGATGCAACAAACTCCTACCTGTTATTATTTGAAGGAAGGTTTGCTGATGAGGAAGTTTAGACCTACAGATATACCAGGAGATGCTGTATGGGGCGAAAATCCTCAAATTTTGATTCCATATCCATTGAGAAAGCAAGTGGTTGCAGTAGCTCATGAGTCTGGACATATGGGAATCAGGAAGACTGTGGAGAAGATCATGAAATATTTTTTCTGGCCTGGACTTCACAAAGATGTTAGCAGGTTTTGCCGTGAGTGTCATACCTGCCAGATAGCTGGAATACCGAATGAAACCATCAAGAAAGCCCCCCTACAACCTATAGAAGTTAGAGGAGAACCCTTTAGCAAAGTGATTATAGACATGGTAACCGCTGCCATAGACAAAGAAAGGAATGAGTATTTGTTAACATTAATGTGTCCTGTGACAAGATATCCAGAGGCAATCCCTGTTTGAAACATATTTGCCAAGATAGTTGCTGAAAAACTTGTGGAGTTTTTCTCAAAGTTTGGTATACCAGAAATAGTACAAAGTGACAAAGGAACAAACTTTACTTCAAAGTTATTCCAGGATGTGATGAATTTGTTAGGAGTGAAACAACAGTTATCCACTGCCTATCATCCAGAAACTCAAGGTGCCTTGGAAAGGTCCCACCAGACATTGAAAAGTATGCTGACAAAGTATTGTTCTGAGTCAGGAAGAGAATGGGATGTTGGTTTACCATTAATGTTGTTTGAAGTTAGGAGTGATTATCAAGAAAGTATGGGATGTTCACCTAATGAAATGATTTTTGGAAGAGAAGTTAGAGGACCGTTGAAGATTCTTGCAGAATTTGGAAAGAAAATCAAGAGGAAAGCCAAGGAGAGTATGTGAAGAACTTAAGGAAAAGGTTGAAAGAGATTAGAAAATTCTCTTTAGAAAACTTGAAAGTGAGTCAAGAGAAAATGAAAAGGAGATTTGATGCTAAGACTAAGCTAAGAAGTTTTAGTGTTGGTCAACAAGTGTTAGTGTTCTTACCTGTCAAGAGATTTCCCCTCACTAATAAATTTCAAGGTCCTTATAAGATAATTCAGAAGTTAAGTGATAGAACTTATGTGAGTGAAACACCAGAAAGAAGAAGAAGACAAAGGAAGATACATGTGAACCTCTTGAAACCTTATTTCTCAGAAACTAAAACTGAAATTGTGTCAGTAACCCAAACAACTTTATCTACAGAAGACGATGATGGCTACCAATTGGGAGCTGAAAGCAAGATGAATAATTCTTCAATTTTGGAAAATTTGGAGGATAAGTTGAAACATCTGAGTGTTGAACAAGGTGAAGACTAAAGTGAAGTAATTAGAAGCTTTCCAGAAATTTTCACAGATGTGCCTAGGCGTACTGATCTGACCAAGCATGAAATCAAGATTCAAGAAGATGGAAGACCTTTCAAGCAAAGAGCCTATCGCTTATCACCTTATCACCGAGAAGTTTTGAAGAAAGAAGTTGTTGAGTATTTGCTGCAACATGGATTAGCAGAACCCAGTTCAAGTCACTTCAGTTCTCCATGTGTGTGTTAGTAAAGAAACCAGATGGTTCATTTAGGATGTGTACTGATTATAGGAAACTGAATTCTATCAGTGTGGCTGACAATTATCCTTTGCCTCTTATAGATCAGTTACTTGATAATATTGGGCAAGCCAAGTTTGTTTCCAAGATAGACTTGTTAAAAGGATATTATCAAATTCCCTTAGATGAGAATGCAAAGTTGCTGTCAGCTTTTATTACACCTTTTGGACTTTATCAGTATACTGTTCTGCCATTTGGTCTGATGAATGCACCTGCAACATTCCAACGAGTGATGGATCAACTGCTAGGATCGATAGAAGGAGTAGGTGTATACCTGGATGACAGTGATTTACTCTACAACATGGGAAGAACATCTGAAAATTTTGAGGAAAGCTTTCAAGAAATTTCAAGAAGCAGGATTAACAGTCAACCTAGAGAAGAGTGAGTTTGGAAAGGCAACTGTGCAGTATCTTGGGTTTGAAGTTGGGAAAGGCCTTCTTGCTCCAGTAAATGCTAATGTAGAAGGTATCCGTAAGGCTACCCCACCTACTACCAGGAAACAGCTACAGAGATTTTTAGGCATGGCTGGATTCTATCGTCGTTTCTGCCCAAATTTCTCAGCCATAGTAGCTCCCTTGACAGACTTAACTAGTCCCAAAGTTAAGTTTGTTTGGACTCCAGAGTGTCAAGAATCCTTTGAGAAGGTAAAAGGCATTTTAACTTCAAGACCAGTACTTCAAGCTCCAGACTTCGACAAGAAAGTTGTGATACAAGTTGATACGTCGGACTGTGGCATTGGAGCTGTTCTACTTCAATAAGATGAAAATAATATCTACCATCCTGGTGCTTCATGTCTTCCAAACTGAAAAACCATCAGAAAGTACACTCGACAATCGAGAAGGAAATTTTAGCCTTAATCACAGCATTGAAAAAGTTTGAAGTGTATGTGAATAGACCTAGGAATGAAGAAATTTTAGTGTTGTCTGATCACTATCCACTATCACTTATCCAGAGAATGAAAAACCATAATCAAAGACTGACCAGATGGTCTTTGTGCTTGCAACAGTATAACTTAAGAGTGCAGCACATTAGTGGCAAAAACAATGTAGTTGCTGATTATTTATTTCGTTGCAAATCGTTGGATTCAACACCGTGATAAAAAATCTTCTGGGGGGAGGTATATTATATATTGCTATTGTCAAAATGCATATATCTCCTCTTAGACTGTATAAAATGTTATGTAGATTTTGGCAACATTTATTCAGATTCCTAGCTAGCCTAGAATTAGGATGTTTAAAATGTGTGTTCAGATTTCTGCATTACATATGTAAGGGTTACATTTAAAATACATATTCCATATATATAAATACTCTAATGACCTAAGAGGTCACTCTTGAGATAACAAGGAGTGTGGTAAGAGTTGATAAACAGGACACAAGCTAGGCTGGATGTATTGAATCAGCAATACCCTGGTTTGTATTTGCCTGTGATAATCAAATCCATGATTGTGTCAAACAGGTCACAGTGCTTCACCTGAGAACCTACTGACCTATAGCCCAGATGTCTACGTGACTTCCTCTCACAAGTTCGTCTGTCTGTATGTTATGTATGCTGAGCTAAGCTGTGCTCTCCTATACTCTTGTAAATGCATTGTAACTTAGAGCTCTACTTTCCCTCCTAGAATCAGGTTCTCCTAACTACCTTCTTGCCTTCTATTCTAGAGATGTAGTTTTGCAAATATACTGTTGTTAAGTTATCATCATGAGTTTGAAAACATCTCCACCTATATACTAAAAGAGGATTCTGACTTGGAAATTATTGTCGCAATCGCAGACGAGGATGGGAAGTATACCACACGATACTTGCGTATAACATCGCAGGTCTAAATAACCTCACAGTGCAGCCTCATTAAACAAGGCGTAGCACAAACATTGGTGGCAGCTTACCGGGTAGATGACAATGGAAGACAACATAGCTGGCTGCCCGGAATCGGACTATGAAAACCACATCATCCCAAGACTGACGAAATGTAACATATCAGAAGACAACGAAGGCGAGAGAATCTTCAAGCAACTTCAAATCTCTTATGGCAACATAAGAAACGTCTCTCATTATTAATCATTAGAGAGGGTGTATTGTCATTACTGAGCGTCTCCAGCACTTCAAGAAACAAACCGGATGCGTCTGCAGCATCGGATCACCATGAATAAGGCAACGGGAAATGAATCATTCAACAAACAAACACCGCACGAGCAATGCGCGCACTGAGAATTTGGGTCACTGCGGAAAAGCATCATCGAAAACCAAGGCCGTGACGTCGCCTAAACAGCAAGATCTTCGTCTTATATACCAAAGCTAAGTACAATTCTTTATTCATTCTGGTGTGTGACTTTGAGTGTTATCCTTACACAAGATCAATCGTCCATTATTCCTGGGGGTGAGTTATACGTTATTCTTAATCTTCCTTTCTTGCAGGAATCTATCTTCAACTTGGATTCTCACCCAGCAGTCCTTTGTTGATAATTTTTTTTCTTCCAGAAGTTCTCCAGAAATATCCTTATCATATTATCTGTTTTTGATTTTATCATTTTGGGGGACTCTGTTACTATCCGTAACACATTTTTTGTTATCTCATATTGCATATGCGTTTACACAGTGGACGAGTGTATTCATATAGATATTTTGATAGGATCGCTAAGAATCGTAGTGATAAGAAAAAAACAAAAGTCACGATGACCACCGCCGCACCCAGTAATCTCGCACCGAGTAACCCAGTTGTTACTTTGGTCAGCGCAAGGTCTGCAATTGCTCCCTTTCAAGGCCGGGTCAACGGGTTCTTGCACATCAAATCTTGGATCTCGTCAGTAGATGCTCATTTAAAAGCAAAATGCATCACTGACCCATCTGTACAATTACAGGAAGCTAAAAGTCTCATTGACTTTGCTAAAGGGGATGCAGGTTCGTACCTGAGAGGAGTCTCTTTCCAAGAGGCGGATACATGGGATGAATTTAAAATTAGATTACGGGCCATATATGGCGGTGAAGAAGCCTTGGACGTAGTTTTAGCTTTGAGGAACATCCTTAATCTGGCCTCTATGACTCAGCTTAACGTTGTAGAGAGGGCAGCACTAATTGCTGACTGGCTGAATGAATATCAGGATAGTTTGCTTACTTCTACTTGGGTTACGGGAAGGAACATGGCTGTGAAAGATTTTATTAGGCTCACATATTTAACTTGCTTGAGTTATGTTGCCGGAAGCCTCCTTGGTACGCTGTTTTGACAAGAAACTATCGCCCGACAGTACGGAGCTAGACATATATAAACAAATTAAGAAACATATCTCTAAGTGCACAGATCTGGACCCCTTGCTTACTCAAGTTTTTGCAAAGAATGAAAGTAAACCACAGCAAGTAAATATTGTCAATAATAATGCAGCAGGGGTAACTTGTTTTAATTGTAAGCGCGCAGGGCATTTGATGGCAGACTGTCGAACGCGTTATTGTTCAATTCATAAGAGCTCCAGTCATTCTTACAATCGTTGCTTCTCTCGTAACCCACAGCAACATAATGCTAAAACCACACAACCTGTTGCCAATGATAATAA
>NC_061103.1:10669842-10770755 GCF_015104395.2 Macrobrachium nipponense | reverse complement strand
GCCAATGATAATAAGAAGAATCCTCATTACTATAAGAAGAAACAGGAAAACAGTAACGTTGTTCAAAATCACAAACAAACAAATCGTGCTTCAGGAAATTCTGTTCCCAGGCCGTCGAACCCAAACTCACAGAGTCGCAAAGCAAACCGAATACAACGTAATTAACTCCAGCGGGGGAGAGAATGATGTTGGGTCATTTGTATCAACATCTTTCAAATCAAATAACAAATTTAATCATCTACAAGATCTATGCGAGACCCAGAATTTTCCTATGAGCCACACGACCGAATCCAAAAAAACAGTAGACTTCCACCATATACATGCTATCATCAGTAAAGATGAATTACGTCCTACATTGCATGCCGTAAATTTAGAGCACCGACCCTTCACACTGTTTTTCTATTCCGTTAGTCCACGTAATATCATGGATTTGTGGATTCATCACCTATTGTTTTCGAACTTCCCTATTGAGAAGTCTGGAGTGAGGCTCTCGGGTATTGGAAATAATGAATTAAGTCTAGTAGGAGTAACTCATATTCAGTACAAGGTGGGCAAGCGCACGCTTGACGATACTTTTATAGTTGTACAAAACATTGATATGTATCCAGCTGTAATTATAGGATACCCGTCTATGGGCATTCAAAACATTATCTTAGCCCCTGCCAAACACGGCATGTATATCAAAGGAAATTTTATAAATCTTCTAACACCTAAAATCAGTTTTGGACAAAAAAGAGACCAACAATCAAACAGTAACTACATTGAGGAACCATCACTTGTCTCATGAATCATGACATTGTTCAAGCAACCCAACAGAATTCTCGCACACTCTCGAGCCGAATGTACCTTCGAATACATTAGTGCGTGTAAAGAAGACTTTGCCGGGATCTGAAATGTTAATCCTTTGCGACACTCTGAAAATTAACGGAATGTCCGTAACACAAGCACTATACACTGTTGATTCACAGCAACAAGTTAACATTGAAGTCTGTAACCATTTGAATACCAATCTAGTAATCCACAAAAATCAACACCTCGTGGATGTGGAAGTTTATAAGTATCTCATTCTTACCATTGCTGAAATTAATCATGCTCAATCAGTTGTGGATGTATCCCTCTTACAATCTATTAAAAGTAAAATCAATAAAGACATTCAAGAAGAGGAGATTCAGCTGAAATTTTTTAATCTTTTAACTAAATATCATGATGTTTTCTCCACTACCGAGGGATCTTTGGGAAAAACAGATGTCATTGAACACCAAATACGGCTAAAAGACAAGCATAAAGTCATCTATGTACCTTCATACCGACTCCCTATGAAATTCCAGAATGAGATCAATGATGAAGTAGGTAAATGTTAGAAGAAGGAGTCATTAGGAAATCGAACAGCCCTTATAATTTCCCCTTAATCGTCGTACCAAAAAAAGATCGAACCTGGCGTATCTGCGTAGATTTCCGTCGCTTAAATGAGGAAACGATTCCCGATTGATTCCCAGTGCCATGTACTGACGATATTTTATCCTTGTTAGGACGGAACAAATATTTCACCAGTTTGGACTTACTTAAAGGCTTCCACCAGATACCTTTAGAAAAAGAGAGTATCCCATACACCGCCTTCAGCACAGCCATGGGACATTATGAATTTTTACGTATGCCTTTTGGTTTACGTTGCGCCCCAATTACATTCACCAGAATGATTAATATAGTGTTCGGAGACTTGTTAGGGGATACCCTACATGCCTATATAGACGACCTTGTAATCTTTTCTAATACCTTAGAAGAACATTTATGTAAACTAGAGCTAGTGCTACAGAGACTAAGGCAACATAATTTAAGAGTAAAGATAACTAAGTGTGAATTTTTCAAAACAGAACTAGTCTATTTAGGTTTTACGGTGTCTAGTCAAGGTCTTAAGGTAGTCCACGATAAGGTGTCGGCTATCCGTAACTTTCCGATACCTACTAACGTCAAGGGGATACAGCAATTTTTAGGCTGTAGTGGGTATGACCGTCATTTTATACGCAATTACTCAATTATAGCCGCTTCTCTAACCGATCTTACGAAGAAGGGCGTAGATTTTATATGGTCTGAAAAGCATCAACAGGCGTTCGATACCTTGAAAGAGGAATTATGCAGTTCACCTATCTTAAAATTTCCTGATTTCAGTCAGGAATTCTTTATTGCAACTGACGCCTCAGACCTAGGGGTAGGAGGGGTACTGCTTCAGCAATATGACAAACAGTTCTTCCCTATAGCTTTTTATTCACGTAAACTGAGACCTTCTGAAAGTAAATATGCAGTAATAGACGAGGAAGGGCTAGCTATTGTTAACTCACTAGTACATTTTAAGTTCATAATATACGGCTATCCTGTCAAGGTTCTTACTGACCATAAGCCCCTCACCGACTTCTTTAAAGGCTTTACTCACAGTCCCAAAAGAACTCGGTGGCATATGATCATTCAAGACTTTGGCGCAAGGATAGGATATCTACCTGGGAAAGCAAATATCATTGCTGACGCATTATCATGCAACCCCACGCCATCTTGCATGGAGCCATTAGCTGAACTAGTAGATATATCAACATCCGTGCCTATTGTTAAAACTGTATCCGAACAGGAAGACCCGGGTTGGAGCGCTGAACTAGCACAGACTGAACAAAGAAAAGATCAGCAGTTAAAGAAAATAATAGATGCTTTGAATGGGAATCCTAAAGAAAAGGAATATGTGAAGTATACACAGCAGAATTATATAATTAAGGACAATATTCTGTGTAGATCCGTGACAAAGAAAACCCGCAGCACCCCGCAGGTGACTAACAACCAGGTAGTGGTTCCAATCTCGCTTATACCAATCATCTTAAACTAGTTGCATTCCAATCCATTACATGGTCATCCAGGGTTCTCTATCATGTCACAGAAAGCCAGATCATTATTTTATTGGCATACGATGCTTACAGATATAAAAAAAAAACACATAGCTAATTGTCGCACTTGTCAGGAAAACAAAGGGCACACTAAGGACACCTGTCAGCTTGGGTACCTATCCCGTGCCCAACAAACCCTTTGAAAGAGTACACTTAGATTTATTAACAGGGTTTTACAGTCTGACCGAGGAAATAAGCACCTCTTAGTAATAATAGATGCCTTGACTCGATATACTGAATTGATAGCACTAAAAACTAAAACCGCAATTGAATGCGCTAGGAAATTTTATGAGTGCTACATTTGTGAACATTGAATTCCACACATGATAATCTCTGACTCGGGTGGAGAATTCAATAATCATTTCCTTAACTCGTGTGAATTCCTTTGCATTAAGAAAGTCAATACCATGATTTATCACCCAGAGTCTAATGGATTAGTTGAGAGGGTATATAGGAAGGTGTTAAACGTATTACGAGTTACACTCGGGGGAATGGATCCCAACTGGGATATTGCCATACCTGCGGTCCTAAGTACTCTTAACCATTCATATCATGTATCTATCGAAATGTCGCTTTACGCGGCATTGTACGGAACCCCAGCTAGGACACCTGTCCATGTATTTATGCCTACAACTCATTTATCAAATCTCCTACGGGATGTTATGGAAGCAAGAGTAAGCCGATATAATATACTTCGTAAGAATTTAGAAGAATCACAAATCATAATGAAAAGAAATCATGATAAAATCGCTAAGCCAACTAAATCATATACAGTAGGCGACCAAATCTATATACAAGTATATGTTCGCAAGGGATTAAACTACAAGTTAACACCTAAGTTTGAAGGCCCATTTAGCATTTTAGAAATATTAACGGCCAACAGATTAAAAGTTCAAAACATATCCCAACCTACTGAATAATACCGTTGGCTCATGTTCGCAGTTAAGAAAAGGGGTAGAAAGAAAAAGAGAAGAATTTATGTATGCCTATATATGAAACATAACTGATAAAAAGTATCTATGAAACTTGCATGATAAAAGTATGTATATATAATATTTGTATGAAGATAATTTTTCTGTTTTGTATAGAAGTAGCCAATTCAAACATGAATAATTACATATATTTCACTAATTGCAGGTTTCCTACATGAAGCTTATATTGTTCGGATTGGTACTGTTTGTTCAGACATTCTTGTCGTATGGGAAGAGTGCTAAAACAAAAAATATACATTTTACACATGGCTCTATAATTGAAAGAACAGAGGACGTTTTCACTACAGCAAGCAATATAGTTCTAGAAGTTGATTTGCAAGCGATTTTCCTACCAGAAGTTGATGTCATTAACCTAAAAAGCGACTTGTCGCGGTTTGCCGAATCATTGAATCAGTTACATCAACGTCATTTTCCTTTTAATCCAGAGATTTTGCTAGCACAAACTTTAAGTGTTGCAGAAATGTTATCATTCAACTTGCAAAACAAAACTGCTGAAGCAGAATGTCTGGCTCGTGATCTGCCTATGTGGACCGTGTGACAGTAGCCCAGAAAGACGTAACCCGTTTATATTTGCTGCGCTCAACGTTCAGGTCTGTTGCAAGTTTAGGTTTAGGAATTACAAATTGTCTTAAGATTAATTGTCGTGAATTTCGAACTGATCATTCGAAATCCCCGCCATTTAACTTCACAAGTGTTGCGTTAAATTGGGGCAAGACTGAGGGATCTCGCGGGCGATTCATTGAACAGAAAGCTGTCCAATGCACGACAGTTTATGACGCAATTCCTAAATGCATGGCGGGGAAGGAGCGCGTCTTATAGAAAAGAAGACGTTATGAATTTTCGTTAATAAATATAATTCGCTGATCACTAGTAAGAGATAAATTATCTATGTATAGATTTGGAGCCAAGGACTCCATAGTCATTAAAGAATTTGCAGATTACGGCCTTCAGCCAGAACTTTAAGTTAATTCATTGATCTTAAATGATAACGTAACAGTCATATTTCACATTCAAGAATAAAATAGATTTAGTAATATACGTAATGTCGAAATAATCGATGATTCCCGCCTGAATTACAAGGATTCTGTAGTTCACGCGGGAAAGCGTAAGTTTCCTTTGAAGAAGGGCGAAGTGACGCGTCATTCCTGCCCAGAACCTGATCCGTGTAAGTACCGTAAAAATTTGTGTCTCTCAATTCTCCGACTCCCAGCCATCGCCATGCTAGGTCGAATTCCGTCTTAACAGTAAGTTAACTTTATCCACGTATATATGTGCCATCCCTGCGATGAGGGACTCTATTTATGCAGCAAAAGAAAGCTGCCAGTGAAAGAAAGTTATTTGTTTGTGACATTGAGTCAATGGGTCTCGTATTGTGCAGATTTTTCGTCCAGTTGTGGACTTAGTGCTTTACAAGCACGTGACATCAAAGATCCTATGTGCTGCAACATACAAAGGCCATGAGAATTTTCAAGTATTTGTATTAAATTGGTAAAAGCAGTACAAAACTGCGTGTACTGTGGAATTCTGCTAGGAACTTTAGTTTCGGTGTTCTGTTAATGTATTTAAATGTTTATTTTTCGTAATAAAACTGTTATGTTGACCAAAATTTATTGTATCTCACCCTAAGAGTTTTAGAGTGTGCGCCTCCTCAAGGCCTTGTCATCTGCCCAGAACATCCGGGCACGAATCATATAATAAAAGTCGAGAAAATTCCCGACATTTGGTCCTTCGAGAACCGGATGACAAGTGCGCTCTAGAGCTTGAAGGGAAATTTCAATAAAGTATGGTCTATAGGGTAGCCCTGATAGGACACAGTCAGCTCCCACCGAATCTGCCCCAGTGTTCAGATAACCAGATTGAGATCTTTAGAAGGCCAGGAGGTCTGGTCAGTCAATTTTTAGATAGTAGTCTATCATTCTGGCAGAGACGGTATGAGTTGGTCGTGTTGTATGTAGGAGGAAACGACCTAGCAAATGATCACCCCAAAACCGTTTGGGATAATTTACGTACTCTTATTGAACGCTTGAGGAAAATTTGTGACATAATTGCTATCTGCGACGCAGAGATCAGAGAGTATCTCCCTGATAATCGTTTTACTGTAAATTCAGTTGAATATGTCAAGAAGGTAAAGAACTTTAATGCGAGAATCTCCAAATACTGCTACAAAAGAAGTCGGTACGGAGTCCGACACTTGCCTATGAACTCTCGTGCCTACCGCGAAGGCAAACAAAGGGACGGAGTCCATTTTGATTCAGAAATCCGTAATGCATTCCTCAATCGTTTAATGAGATTAATCAGGAGAGAGACAGACAGACAAAATAACTAGGCTCAGCTTGTTCTGATGTGCAATTAAACCCACGTGTCACTAGTCTTTGCACCCCTTCGTCTTCCTAACGTAAGAAAAATCCTCATTTCCTAGTTTGCAACCCCCCCTAAGAAGTAGAGTAAATAATACAAAATGGCAGTGGCTATGATTGTTCACATCGAGGCCTCGCTGAGTCTCACAGCGGACTTACTTGCCGAATCCCACGTGCGTTAGTAGAAACGTATTCTGAGAGCTGTACAAATGTCAAGTCGTAAAGTTAGAATCTAACTTAGATGCCAGAATCAGGCAAACCTTAGCAGAAGCTGTGCGAGCTTCTACCCTTTTGTTGAATCGAATCGATAAACTGAAAGTCACTCAGACAGGGAATGTTTCCCTCCCCAAATTGAAACCGCTGCCTCTCCCCACTTTTGAAGGGGAAGTGCAGGAACATGCTTCTTACAGAGAATTGTTCACGATCCACGTGGATCGAAGGGCAGATTTGGACGACGTGTCCAAATTTACTTACTTATTAGGGACTCTGGGCAGGGATCCGCTTAGGATCGTTAAATCTCTAAGTGTAACCGCAGCGAATTACCAGGTAGCGTTAGATCTCTTAGATAAGCAATATGGTAATGTACACCAAACGCTCGTGATCTTGCATCGAAAACTTGCCAACATTTTCGTACCCTCGTTGAACCCCGTAGAGCTGAAGAAGTTCAGGTTTGAGTTAACAGTGATCATTGAGCAAATAAAGAGGCTCAGTACTAATGATATAGGCCATGGAATGGTCATGAGCCTTATCAATCAGAAGTTGTCAGAAGGTAAGCTCTATCGAAAGGTGGTCGAACACCTCAGAAAATGTGACTATAATTTAGAAGAATTTTTTGAAGCTATAGACTTCATAATTCGCATGTTGGAAGATGATGGCGTTGGAGACGAACGGCGTGACGATGTTGATGGTGCGATGGAGGAGATGGTGCGTGACGACGACGGCAACGAAGAGGTCCGAGACGAGGGAGCGTAGAGCCCAGCAGTAGGTATTCCAGGAAATGTTGTGACGTCTGGGGACGACCATGGGATGGCACTGGCTGCCACATCTGAAAAATCAGCCACAAAGATCTTGAGTGACAAAGACGCTGACGATATTGGTAACGAATCGAGCGATACCAATACGGTAAGTGAGAGTGCTGAAGTGAATGATACTGAGGTATCGAGTGGTAGTGACGTTGACGTTCAGTTAGGCAGACCAAGACGTTCTGCACGCCCTTTGAGAAAAAATGCTGCTAAGCAGCGTGAGTTGATGAAGCGCTTAATGGAAAGCGAATATATATAAGTTAGGGCTAGAAACAGTAAAAGAAAACAGGAAGGTCCCATATTCTGGTAGGCAGGGAGGGTGGACCCAAGTAAGTGTAGGTGAGTTGAATCCTCAGAGGATGGAAGTGCGTCGGGTTAGCGTAAGGTAGTGGGAGCCCCCTCGTGTGCTAACAAGTCGAGCGTTGTGCAGAGGTAGCCCCCACCCTCAAAGTAGATTAAGAAAAATGTATATGAGTACTTGTAGAGAAGGGAAAGCGTTTTGAGGGCATGTGTCCCGTAAAAGAGTACATACTGAATCAGTTGTAATCTGTGTGTCCTTAAAGGCAAATGGCCTGTCTATCTGATTAATGCTTGTTGATTGTTGAAGGCGAGTAGCCTAGAATAACATGCGTGTTGCATGAAGATTATTGAAGATGAAGAGCTTAATATAGAAGTTTCTCTTGCATGTTGTATTGCATTTTGAGGCAAGTGCCCAAAGTCTATGCTTGTTGCATACAAAGTTGTCCATATATGACTGTTTCATTTTTCATGCCATTGATTGAGTGAAGGCAGAATGCCTTATGAGAGTATATTCATGTTTCCTTGATCTTAATTTTACATTTATACTTTTGATCTTATTGCAGGCCCATTGCCTATTGAGTTTCTGTGCTGATTCATGTCTACCTTATGTGTATGGGTACATTTGTGTATATATATCTGCCATTGATGTTTTATTTGTATATGACCTTGATTACCCCGGGTGTAATGTTGATGTATAATTTCTTTGACATGTCATGTTTTTTTGTGTACTCTGTTAGAGTCGATGTGGAGCGCTACGCAGCGGGCCTGACTGAGTTGTGTAGGAATAGTTACTCCCCCCCCCCGAGCTCAGTCTTTCCTGAATTGTCCAACATTTCAACGCCCCATACTTCGGGTGTGGAGTATGTCGTGAATTTCGAACTGATCATTCGAAATCCCTGCCATTTAACTTCACAAGTGTTGCGTTAAATTGGGGCAAGACTGAGGGATCTCGCGGGCGATTCATTGAACAGAAAGCTGTCCAATACACGACAGTTTATGACGCAATTCCTAAATGCATGGCGGGGAAGGAGCGCGTCTTATAGAAAAGAAGACGTTATGAATTTTCGTTAATAAATATAATTCGCTGATCACTAGTAAGAGATAAATTATCTATGTATAGATTTGGAGCCAAGGACTCCATAGTCATTAAAGAATTTGCAGATTACGGCCTTCAGCCAGAGCTTTAAGTTAATTCATTGATCTTAAATAATAACGTAACAGTCATATTTCACATTCAAGAATAAAATAGATTTAGTAATATATGTAATGTCGAAATAATCGATGATTCCCGCCTGAATTACAAGGATTCTGTAGTTCACGAGGGAAAGCGTAAGTTTCCTTTGAAGAAGGGCGAAGTGACGCATCATTCCTGCCCAGAACCTGATCCGTGTAAGTACCGTAAAAATTTGTGTGTCTCTCAATTCTCCGACTCCCAGCCATCGCCATGCTAGGTCGAATTCCGTCTTAACAGTAAGTTAACTTTATCCACGTATATATGTGCCATCCCTGCGATGAGGGACTCTATTTATGCAGCAAAAGAAAGCTGCCAGTGAAAGAAAGTTATTTGTTTGTGACACTGAGTCAATGGGTCTCGTATTGTGCAGATTTTTCGTCCAGTTGTGGACTTAGTGCTTTACAAGCACGTGACATCAAAGATCCTATGTGCTGCAACATACAAAGGCCATGAGAATTTTCAAGTATTTGTATTAAATTGGTAAAAGCAGTACGAAACTGCGTGTACTGTGGAATTCTGCTAGGAACTTTAGTTTCGGTGTTCTGTTAATGTATTTAAATGTTTATTTTTCGTAATAAAACTGTTATGTTGACCAAAATTTATTGTATCTCACCCTAAGAGTTTTAGAATGCGCGCCTCCTCAAGGCCTTGTCATCTGCCCAGAACATCCGGGCACGAATCATATAATAAAAGTCGAGAAAATTCCCGACATTAATGATCAGAATAATAGAATTGAATTTTGGCAACATGAAAATGAATTAGTTTTTTCTGAACTTCGTAAACAATTATCATCAATTAATCAACTTATGACTTCGGTGAACAAACATTCCAGTAATATCAATCAGATGATGGAGGTGCAACACTTGCTGGCAACATTAGCGTATTACAGTTCTAAGGTAGACCATATCCGTACAAAAATTTCACATTTTATTGAAAAATTAAAAGACTATGTGGAAGCTATCACGCTAGCTACAAAGGGTGTTCTGTCGCCACATCTTTTGCCTATCAAAGATTTAACATTAACTTTAGAGAACGGACGGTAATAAAGTTTGTACAGCTGACTCCTTTGAATTCCACCATATATCAGGTGATTCATGCGAGTTAGGTCTAGTGCTAAACGGCTCTTTCTCTCACACATGTGAACGATGTCTGAAACAACTTTACCCTTTTGACGAGTATAAGTTCGCTTACAGGCTGAATAACGGATCGTGGATATGATACGACAGAGCAGGGTTTCACGTCGCTTCCCCGGACGGATCAATGGCCTCTTCACAGATGTTCCTCGCTGCGGACGGCTGCAGTGGAGTCTCACCCAACTACACAGTCCGTGGAGTAAGCACCATCATAAGGGAACGAGCTTACTTCGTGAATTTTTCTTGGTCGAGTACCATCATCCCAGCTTTACCCCTTCCATACAACGCGAAAGTGGCTCTTCAACAATCCAAATTGTCTGGTATGGACCGCACTTCAAGGGGTTACCCTGTCGCCAAGGACCTACGGTTCTACATGCTGCTGGCTGTGATGTGCATGTTAGTGGTGGTTCTCGTCACCGCTAACGTATTTGCTTGGCGTAGGTTGGGGCAAACAAGAATGGATCATCAACAGAACGTCGTACCCCGTCCTGACACTTACCCGTTAGCCCTAAAGGCATTTGACTTTACAGCCACTTGAAACTGGCCATTTCATTTGACTCGGGGGGAAGTGTTTGGAATTGTGTTTTGTGTGAAAAGCAGTTTGAACGCTGGCTAAATGTGTAACAGGAACCTCCGTGACATTGCATTCCATATGTAAAGTATGAGAAGCTTGATTATCATTTATCGTTCAATATATCTGGTAGTGCACCTAATAAAATCAATTGAAGTTCCACAATGAATCAATATGTCTGTGCGTGTACGCACCAGGAATCTATATGATGTGCACACTTATCTGAATTTATTTGAATCATTATATACATATATATATATATATATATATATATATATATATATATATATATATATATATGTATATATATATATAATAGGTAGCAAACTATTTCTTAAACAGTTACCTATTATCTTACTTGAATCGTTTTATACATGTATATGCTAATCAGGTAGCACCTATTCTTAATCAGTTACCTTTTATCTTATCACATTTTTGGTACCATTTAAATATATGAGAATATATATTCAACTTTCTGTTGAATATATATTCTCATGACTAACAGTATATAACTATCATTATGTATGACATGTTATCTTTAATATTAGTATGATATCATATGCATTTATCTTGTACATGGATCTGTATCTTCCATGTATTATTCTTTACTTATGAGTATTTCTATACATTCACATTAATTTCTTTATCACACTCCTTTGAGTCATATGCAAGTCAAACTTTAAAATTCAGTGTTTAGTTTTGTAGCTGACCGAGCAATTAATGTAAGGGTTACATTTAAAATACATATTCCATATGTATAAATACTCTAATGACCTAAGAGGTCACTGTTGAGATAACAAGGAGTGTGATAAGAGTTGATAAACAGGATGCAAGCTAGGCTGGATGTATTGAATCAGCAACACCCTGGTTTGCATTTGCCTGTGATAATCAAATCCATGATTGTGTCAAACAGGTCAGAGTGCTTCGCCTGAGAACCTATTGACCTATAGCCCAGACGTCTACGTGACTTCCTCTCATATGTTCGTCTGTCTGTATGTTATGTATGCTGAGCTAAGCTGTGCTCTCCTATACCCTTGTAAATGCATTGTAGCTTAGAACTCTACTTTCCCTCCTAGAATCAGGTTCTCCTAACTACCTTCTTGCCTTCTATTCAAGAGATGTAGTTTTGCAAATATACCGTTGTTATGTTATCATCATGAGTTTGAAAACATCTCCACCTATATACTAAAAGAAGATTCTGACTTAGAAATTATCGTCGCAATTGCAGACGAGGATGGGAAGTATACCACACGATACTTGCGTATAACATCGCAGGTCTAAATAACCTCACAGTGTAGCCTCATTATACGAGGCGTAGCACAAACACATATTGTAAAAGAATATATAATGTAGTAAAGAAAAAGAGAGAGATTTGCTTTGTTCATTCGAAACTAGGATTGTTTCCCTATTATGTCAGCGCCTTGAGATTAGAGGAACTCTGAGATCTCCATTTGCTTTCCTAATCTGTCAACATGTTTGATAAGAGATGCCTGTTTTGATCAAATATGTGTCTTTGTCGAACTGACTGGTCTCATACGCGTATATCTTTGCTGAAAACCACGTGCAGATTTCCCATTTTATCTGTAAAGTTGCATCAGATTCGAAGCTTCTAGAAAGAATTATTGCCCAAAATGTTTTGTGTCATCTCCACTTTCCAGCTTCCTTAAGGAAGAGAAATTCATTGCATCTTAGATACTCAAAGCGTTCACATCCCTCTCTCTCTCTCTCTCTCTCTCTCTCTCTCTCTCTCTCTCTCTCTCTCTCTCTCTCTTTGCCTCGCCATAACTGATATTAACGTAACGTAAAATGGTCACTTGTAACTTGTAGATTTCAGATTTGATATTTCTTAGAGTTTCTTTAGTGTTATTTAGTGCTTTTTGTGGAATCTGAACAAACATTTTACAAGTGTGTGCAATGGCGCCTATTTTTGTGAATTGGTTAATTTTTTGAAGAAAGTTGATATACTAAGGTAAAGTGAGTAATATTTTTATTAGTTGCAACTAATAACTAATATCTAATGGTTATGATGGTTTGGTAAAAACTAGTAACTATTGGTTACAATGGTTTAGAGAACTAATAACTATTAGTACAATGGTTTGAGTGAAAAGATTTACTTTTTACACATTGCAAATTTTTTTGTTTTGTGTTTGTTTCACTTGAAGTGATTTTTATGTTTTGTGCATTTTTCCATTTCCTTATTGAAGTGTGTCTTTTTATTTTATATTGTGTGATTAGTACTTTTCGCAATTTTGGTATTTTCCACATTTTTCTGTGTTTTCATTTGCATTCACAATTTAATTAACTGGGTTATTTTCATTACTTAATTGTTGCACATTTAATTGAATTTAACACTTGTGAATTAATTTGCATTTACTTAGAATTCTTTTCAAGTTTTATTATTGTTTAGCTCTTGTGAATTAATATCCAAATTTCAATTATTGCCTAACACTTTTGAATTTTGATTGAATTAATTTTCTTGAATTTTGTGATAAATTAATTTTGATCTAATGTTACTTAATTGATTCAAGAATTAATTAAACTTTGCTTTGTTTTCAAGTAACAGTAATTTTCCCTGATATTGTGAATTTCACATATAAATTTTGAGTTTAATAATAAATTTTTGTATTTAAAATTTTTATAAGTGTTTTCATTATTTTGCACCAGTATTTAATTATGATTAGTTTAGGTAGAATCATAGAGTGGTAATTGATCTGTTTTCCTTCAATTAACTTGAAGTGACTTAGAACCAGGGAAGTACTTAGACTTTTGAAATCAGGGAAACATAAAGAAAAAGGGACAGAGCCTCCGCTGTGAATGTGTTTCTTCACAGACGAAAATACATGAAAAATTTTACATAGAAGGAACGAATTCCCGACATATGTATATCAAAAGAAAGGGCGTAAAATGCTCTACATTTTAGTTCCTGTAAGAAAAGAGAGGACATATGGGTACAGAGATTTTTACTATGGAAGGGTGCATTCGCCCAAATGATGTCCTTGCAAATACTTCCCCCCCCCAGACAATGATTACGTAGAATCGTTGGATGACTAATGGAATCTTGCGGGGAGCTGAAGGAGTCCTTGTGTTCGTGATTCCCTCGGTTGAGGGGCGTCTTGCGTGTCCTCGTCGTCTTGAGGGCCAGAAAGCAGGATGCCGCCCCTGGTAGTGAGCCTAGGGGGTTTAACTGCCTTCCTTGGGCGGCTTCGACAATGTTTAGGGGCACTATCAGGAACCAGTGGTGTCGGGGTTTTGCGAGGGCCTTCCACAGGGTTGTGTTCGTCAGGGATGATGGCAGGCTTGAGGCGATCTATCGAGACCCAGTCCTCGTGGCTGCTGATTGACATGCGGAATGCCTTCTCTGCCTTCTCCTCCTGACGGACAACTCGGTGTAGGCCCTGGTAGGGACTTGTCAAGGGCAGGCAGCTGGTGTCGTTCTTCACAAAGACGAACCTGCAGGAATCCAGGGCTCGCGGGTGGAACTGCTTCATCCTGTCGACGTACATCTCTCAGCAGGGAAAGAACTTCTGGGCGGCTGCACACAACCTAGCCAGGGGAATATCAGGATTGTCGCTGTCAGTGGGGAAGAATTCGCCTGGCACTGTCAAGGTCACCCCGTACACCTTCTCTGCTGAGGAAGGGTCGCCATTGGCTCTTGGGGTGGTATGGAGGCCGAGGAGGACCCAAGGAAGCTGTGCCTTCCAATCGGGGCCCTGGCAGTGTGCCATTAAGGAAGTCTTAAGGGAGTGGTGGACCCTTTCCACCATGCCATTGGCTGTGGGATTGTAGGACGTTGTGGTGTGGTGCTTGGTCCCCATCAGGCGTGCCAGGGAAGACCAGAGCTCCGACGTGAAGGCGGGTCCTCGTTTCGTCGTGACATCGTCGGGCACTCCAAAGCAGCTGATCCAGCTGGTCAGGAGGGCTTCGGCACAGGCGTCTGCAGTGGCTTCTAACATTGGGGTGGCCTCAGGCCACCTGGTAGACTGGTCGATCACTGTCAGGAGGTATCTGGCATCATCGGATGGAGGAAGAGGCCCAACGACGTCGATGTGGATGTGCCTGAATCTTTGCCTGGGCTAGGGAAAACAGCCTATCCCCGATTTGGTGTGCCTTCCCATCTTGCTCTTCTGGCACGCGATGCAGTTTCTGGCCCACTCTCGAGCATCCTTCCTGATGCTGTACCACATGAACTTCTCCATCAGGAGCCTGGTTGTTGTGCGGGTGACGGGTGCGAGAGGCTGTGAATGACGTTGAACACCTGTTTCCAGCAGGAGGTGGGTATCAGGGGACGAGGGCGTCCTGTGCTGGTATTGCAGAGGAGCGTCATCCTGGAGGAGCCGAAGGGGATGTCCTCCCAGCAAAGGGCGGTGATGGCAGTCCAGTAGGCTGATACTTCGGGGTCGGAGGCTTGTTCACGCAATAGGTCTTCGTAGTCAACACCGAGGTGAAGGGAGTTGATCTCGATCCTCGAGAGGGCGTTGGCTACGGGATTTCTTCCACTGGGGACGTACTTGATGGAGCACCTGAACTCGGAGATGGCTGCGAGATGACATTGCTGCCTTGCGGACCAGGCGTCGCCTGCCTTGACAAAGACATGGACCAGCGGCTGGTGGTCCATCCCTATGGTGAAGGGGATGCCTTCCAGGAGATATTTGAAGTGGTGGACAGCCTGGTAGATGGCAAGGAGCTCGAGGTCAAATGCACTGTAGTGAGCCTCGGTGGTTTTGAGCTTCTTGCTGAAAAAGGCTAGCGGTGTGGGGACTCTGTTGACCAGCTGTTCCAGGGGGGTGGCCCTGCTTAGGGAAGACTTGGTTCAGGTGAAGGCAAGCTGCTGGTCTTCTCCCCAAGTCAGCTTCTTAGGTTTGCCCTTCAGGACCTCGGTCAAAGGGCACATGGTGTGGGCAATGTCCGGAATGAACCTATGGTAATAATTCACCATCCTGATGAATTCTTGGAGGGCCTTGATGGTCACGGGTGTCGGGAACTTCTCCACTGCGGCCACCTTTGATGCCATGGGACGAACTGCTGCTGCTGTAATTTTGTGGCAGAGGAAATCCACCTTCTCGGCGCAAAGGTATATTTGTCAAAACGGACGACAATTCCGTTCTCCTGCAGGCGCTTGAGGACAGCCCGGACTTGGTGCAGGTGCTCCTCTGGTGATCTGGAAAAGGTAAGAATATCGTCCACATAGCAGATGCAGAAGGTTAAGTCACTGAGGATGCTGTCCATGAGGGGTTGAAAGGTGGCCCCAGCGTTCTGCAGGCCGAAGGTGGAAAAGGCGAACACAAAGGATCCGAAGGGCATGATGATCGCCGTCTTTGGAATGTCATTGGGATGGATGGGGACTTGAAAATACGACTTTAATAAGTCGATCTTTGAGAAGACCTTGGCCTCATGGAGGGGCCTGGTGAGGTCCTGCATGTTTGGCAGGGGGTAGCTGTCGGGTGTGGTGACGAGGCTCAGGCGCCGGTAGTCACGGCAGGGCCTCCATGTATTGTCTGCCTTCTTCACCATGTGGAGGGGGGATGCCCAAGGACTCGCTGCCTTTTTACAGATCCCCATCTTCTCCATTTCTTTGAACACGGCCTTGGCTTCCTGGAGGAGCTTCGGCAGGAGGTGGCAGAACTTGGCGTGTGTTGGGGGCCCTTGGTCTCAATATGGTGAAAAACATCATGCTTGGGTGCGGCCACAGCCACCTGGCGAAGCTCGGGGCAGAAGATGTCTGGAAACTCCTGGAGAAGGGAGGCGTATCGGTGGCAGGGAAGGATGGAGCAGATGGTGGGCGGCCTTGGTCCTCTGGCGGGTGGGCGGGAGAGGCAGGTCTTGGTATCGAGAAGGCACTGGTGGGCCACGTCCACCAAGAGGACGTGGTGGGTGAGGAAATCTGTTCCCAGGAGAGGGGTCTGTATGTTGGCGAGGACGAAGGGCCAGGTGTAGGTACAGCCCAGGAACGCAATGGTCTGGGCCCTGGTGCCGTAGGTGTGGATGGGCGTCCTGTTTGCAGCTACAAGGGCAGTTGGGTCGTCGGGGTACGGCTGCGATCCTCTGCAGATGAAGGGAACACCGACTGCATGGCACCAGTGTCAACCAGCATTCTGAGGCCGGAGATGCTGTTCTGGACATAGAAGCCCCTGGGTTGGGACTTTGTTACTGTCACTGCCATGGGGGCTTGTTCTGGGCACTGTCTCCATTGTTTTTTTAAGGGAGGAAGGAGCAAGGGCACTCGCACTTCTGTGCCTTGCTGCTGAACTGGCTGTGGAAGCGGCACCACCTGACGTCTGGGAGGGGCTTTGGCGATCGCTGGTATGCTGCACCAACCGTGTCCTCCTGCTGTAGGCTGTTGGCTGGTAAATAGCACGAAAGCCCACTGCACCAGACTTTCGATCTCCATGGTCTTGGCATTAGGGATCTGGCTTCGGACTTCAGGCACAAGCTGTGAAGGAAGAGTTGGTGAAGGATGCTCACCTCCTGCCTTCGTCCTTGGTGGTCCACCTCTGGCAGGAGGACCAGGTCCTGGAGCTTGTGCCAGGCCAGTCTGGAATCCAAGGTGGTCATGGGGTTGACCATGAGGTCGAAAATTCGGGCGGCTCGCTGGGGAACTGGGAGGGAGAAGGCCGGCACTGGCTGTGCATCCATGGGGTGAGGCATTTGAAGGCATCTGCTGTGAGGGGGCCCCGGCGATGAGGTGTGGATCCGGAGCTGTATTTCTGCCCATTGCAGCCATGTGATGTCCTCACTGCAGAAGGGCAGCAGGTTGATGTGGTGGGGCTCTGACGGTGTGGTCGTCCGGGGCACGGGCATAGGCATCGAGGAGGACTTGAGCGCAATTAAGGACCGTCTTGTGGATCGCGGGGTCGAGGCGGACACAGAGGAATAGAGTGAATACGCTGAACTCTCCATCGTATCATCAGATTCAAGCTTACAGCCGATGAGAAGTCGTGAATGGCGGGGCAAACCGTAAGACTGAACGGCAAAACACTTCTGTGAAGAAATGCCGTTGTGAGTCCGCTAATGGCGTCGAGGAGTACCAGAGAACCTAGAACAGGCATTGTATGGGTTCATTAAAGGTTCTCTGAAGGTGAGCGGTGGTAATTAGTCCCTTAATGGCAAAGCCAAAACCGCTTAGGTCACCATTTGTGAAGTCTGAGTAATACAAGGAGAGTGAGCGAACTAACTTTATTTGGTAAATGAGGCTGTACACAAGGCGACGTGTGGATGGAAGTGTAGTGTCCGTCACACACGCATGAACAAGCATAAACATAAAGGGACAGAGCCCCTGCTGTTAATGTGTTTCTTCACAGACGAAAATACATGAATAATTTTACATAGAAGGAACGGATTCCTGACATCAAAAGAAAGGGCGTAAAAGGTTCTTCACTTTAGTTCCTGAAAGAAAAGAGAGGACATATGGGTATAGAGATTTTTACAATGGAAGTGCGAACATTTGCCCGAATGTTGTCCTTACAAATCTATATATAACTATGGATTTGTTTCTGGTTTTTAAGACTCATGCTATTATGAGTATAAATAATAATAATAATAATAATAATAATAATAATAATAATAATAATAATAATAATAATAATAATAATAATAATACTGTTAAAAAGGATGGCAGAATTAAGCGAGTTGATTTTATATATTGTTTTTTCTATTTTCCTTACAATTCGCTTCTCAGGCTCAGCGATGTTTCTGAGTAACTGGCCAATATTCATATTAGGAATTTTCAAAAATTATAAATGCTGAAGGAATCTTTTATTAGAACAAGATATCAGGTCCAGGTCAAGCAGGGGTCGTCGTCAGTGCTGGTATTATTCCGTAGGCGTAGTCCAGTTCGGGCCGGGGTCGTCTTAGGTTTAAGGGCTGGTATTGGTGCTGGTATAGCTGGTATCACGTGACGTTTCGACCTTCTCGTAGGTCATCTTCTGACGAGTCGGTTGAAGTGACTGTAGCAAGAAAGTTTGCGGAACGGTATTTATAGCGGCTCGGACCTAGAGTTGCATTCTCATTGGTCGGGCCGGTCTTGGGCGAAGCCGTGGATCTCGCCTCAAAGGTCTCAGGGATTCTCTCGTGCGAGCACCACAGTAGCGTGCCTGGGGATGAACGTCAGGAATTCCGTCTGTAGCAGGAATCGTATCATCCTGTGGGGGGTTCCTGATTATCTGGCATCGTCGGGGGGTCGCTCGCTGCTCTCCGGGCGGCGGTGGGAAGGAGAAACGTTTCTTGAGTGATATTCAAGTTTGGTTTCTCCTTGCCTATATGGAGGGCTTCTAGGAGGCGCAGACGTCGGGGATCCGTTGTTTGATCGATTATGATGATATTAGGGATAATATCATTTCTTCTTATCCGTTTGTTATGAGCAGTCCTGGCGTGGTTGAATATGGCTCCTTCTTGGGCGTGGCAGGAGATTCGCTTGGAGAAACGCATGGAGGTCATACCGACGTATTTGCTGAGGCATCCTCGGACGGGGCATGTGTAACGGTAGACCACACTCGTCTTCTTCAAGGGATCCTGCAGTGGCGCCGAAGGATTGTTTCTCATCACCAGGCTGCTCGTCTTCTTCGTTTTATAATATATAATCATCTTAATATTTCTGTCTGGGTCGGCGGGGCTGACGTTTTCCTCGATGATCTTTTTGAGGGCTTGTTCGTCCTCCTTGTACCTCCGGTGGAAGTGCCCCTTGTAGAAAAGCTTGATGGGCTCTGCAACGTCGGGGCGGGGTTCCCGCCGACCCAGACAGAAATATTAAGATGATTATATATTATAAAACGAAGAAGACGAGCAGCCTGGTGATGAGAAACAATCCTTCGGCGCCACTGCAGGATCCCTTGAAGAAGACGAGTGTGGTCTACCGTTACACATGCCCCGTCCGAGGATGCCTCAGCAAATACGTCGGTATGACCTCCATGCGTTTCTCCAAGCGAATCTCCTGCCACGCCCAAGAAGGAGCCATATTCAACCACGCCAGGACTGCTCATAACAAACGGATAAGAAGAAATGATATTATCCATAATATCATCATAATCGATCAAACAACGGATCCCCGACGTCTGCGCCTCCTAGAAGCCCTCCATATAGGCAAGGAGAAACCAAACTTGAATATCACTCAAGAAACGTTTCTCCTTCCCACCGCTGCCCGGAGAGCAGCGAGCGACCCCCCGACGATGCCAGATAATCAGGAACCCCCACAGGATGATACAATTCCTGCTACAGACGGAATTCCTGACGTTCATCCCCAGGCACGCTACTGTGGCGCTCGCACGAGAGAATCCCCGAGACCTTCGAGGCGAGATCCACGGCTTCGCCCAAGACCGGCCCGACCAATGAGAATGCAACTCTAGGTCCGAGCCGCTATAAATACCGTTCCGCAAACTTTCTTGCTACAGTCACTTCAACCGACTCGTCAGAAGATGACCTACGAGAAGGTCGAAACGTCACGTGATACCAGCTATACCAGCACCAATACCAGCCCTTAAACCTAAGACGACCCCGGCCCGAACTGGACTACGCCTACGGAATAATACCAGCACTGACGACGACCCCTGCTTGACCTGGACCTGATATCTTGTTCTAATAAAAGATTCCTTCAGCATTTATAATTTTTGAAAATTCCCAATATGAATATTGGCCAGTTACTCAGAAACATTGCTGAGCCTGAGAAGCGAATTGTAAGGAAAATAGAAAAAACAATATATAAAATCAACTCGTTTAATTCTGTCATCCTTTTTAACAGCATTTGCCTAAAAGAGGGTCTTCTACCAAAATAATAATAATAATAATAAAGGAATTCTCTCTCTCTCTCTCTTCTTGCTTTACAATAAGTAGTCCTGTGCACATCCGCTGAGGAGGGGATCTCTACCCACTTAGGGAGATATCTGGGATATCTACCCTTGGGAGGATATCTACCCACTTTGTGGGATCTTCGCCCCCTTAGGGCATACATAACCTCTACCATTAAATCTCCATTGCCCAAGGGGCATTATAAACCCGTTCCCCAATGTGTATATCATCCAGGGCATGTATAACACGGTCAATTAATGACAGGCGCTGGACTGAAGGAGGCACGCTTCTTTTGGCCTGGGCAGGAGGAGGAGAAGGAAGAAGAGGACTCTTTGGGCATCATTTTACTTTTAGATGGGAAACACTACAGGACTCTGGGTATTCAATATAAAAGTTCATATCTAGTATTATCATTATTATTATTATTGTTGTTGCTATTATTATATATCATTATCATGATTATTATGATTATCGTTATTATTATTATTAATGTTAATCTAATATTAATATTAACTGGTATACCATTGGCCTTGAAGGGTTTGTTTTAACTTACAAAAGTTATAAAATGGAAACAAGATAAAGATAAAGACACTGGACAGCCAAATAGGTTAGGGAAGAGTCCGAGTGTGTGCCACGCCAGTATGCAATGCTAGCATTTCTTAAATTGAGGAGATAAAGAGGAAAATGCCCAATGCATAATAATAAGACGAATCTAGGGAGGAGATACAACGTTTAGAGAGAGAGAGAGAGAGAGAGAGAGAGCAAGCTTAGTTCCTAGATGGTAGCATCTTCAGGCTGTGCTCGCACACACACACACACACACTCATATGTACTGACAACCGGGGAATTTATATATAATAATATATATTTATGAAATATCTACTCATACTTTGCATGCAAGCTTTGGAGTACAATTAGTGCCAAGGGTATCTATGGGTTTTTAAATATTATGGGCTTGTTACACTGACCAAAAATGGGTATATATACTTTTGGCGTTGAAGAAAAAAATTTATTCATTAATGCATTAAGTTTTTATTTTTTTCAATTTTATTATTTGGAGGGGCAGTCATTATCTGAAGGAGTTGGTAATACAGAATATGTGAATGTAGACCCTTTACCCTTTACTTTATATATATATATATATATATATATATATATATATATATATATATATATATATATATGTAGGCCTAGGGTTATAATTAATGATATATTGCCAATATGTTCGCTGTGACCTATTGGAGTGTGAAGAACAAAGCCGAAGCAACGATCCGAGAAAAGCTGATAAATGGTTTCTGTCTGCATAGTTAGACAAGTCAATGTACGAGTTCATGGGCTCTTTCAAAGTGCCTTTGGGAAACTGGTTGTAGCCAGTAATGTGAGGCGTTGTCGAAATGTGCATTCGTATGTGCATGTGCGCCTCTTCCTTTTAAAATGTATCATACCCAAGTCTATG
This sequence comes from Macrobrachium nipponense, assembly GCF_015104395.2. NCBI lineage: Eukaryota > Metazoa > Arthropoda > Malacostraca > Decapoda > Palaemonidae > Macrobrachium > Macrobrachium nipponense. The sequence continues at coordinate 10,748,989 of NC_061103.1, read as the reverse complement.
GTGGATTTGGATAGAGATGTCTTTGGAAGAAAGGCAGGATGCCGAGGAAGCCCTGCGAAAGTGTATCTGAATTTCGTGTGTGAAATATTCCGGCTGCTTTGGTGAGTCTTATACTATTTTAGCCAAAGAGTGGCTTGTTGTCTATGTAACATTTTATGAGAATATTCAATCTTTGACTTTGTTGTTAAACTTATGTGTGTACTTACGAGTGTTTCTCATGTCTTTGAAACAGACAGTTCTGGTGGAACTATGTGAGGACCGAGAGTCCTAATGGGACAGGGAGTCCCAGGTGGGAGAATAGACATTTGGTGTGACAATTACTTTTTAGACATTTTGCTGTTGGGGTTTTAACTGAATTAAATTAGTCAGTAAGACTTGGATCATTATCTTTCCATTGCCAAATAAATGTATTTTTATAATGCAACTCTCTCATTTTGATTACCTGACAGAATGGAGAGAAAGAGAGAGAGAGAGGGGGAGAGAGAGAGAGAGAAAGAAGAGTCGCGAGCCGCTGGTTGCTGAGAGAGAGAGATTTGTGTGTTGGTTTGCCTGACGCTCGAGTTACACGTTTACCAAATGAATAACGAGGTTCATATCCTCGTTACAGGTGGTGGCAGCAGGCAAAAAGTGGGCAAAAAGCGGGGAAAAAGCGGTATAAAAGTTTTTTTTTTTATGCCTGGGTACGCCAATGAAGAGATAGGTGACTAGTTAAAAAATAAAGGGGTTATGGCTTAGTGATAGTTTTCAAACGACAAACCCTTTGTGGGATTATGGAAAATTGTTAAATTGTTAGTTTTCAGTTACTAAGTGAGAAAAAAATGAGAAAGATCTATCCGTTAACTGCGCAAAGGGGAGAGGGAAGGATTTTATTGGACTCAGCCTTTTTCCCAGGGAGTCTGCCTAGAAGCAGTTGCGGCACTCAGTGTGACTTTTGTGTGTAATGTCAAGTGCATCCCGAGATTCCCCGTGTGTGTTACGGGCGTGTCTTGCGCGAATTCCGAGTTCTTTTTGTTCCCATTATGGAGTGGTGAGTGTTAAAAACTATTGTTTGTGAGGGGGAGGGTTTTTTTTCTTCTTAAATATTTCAGTGAAATGAGACTAGTTTAGGAGGTAACATTTTTTTTTCTTTCCCCATAGTAGCAGAAAGTGAAGTGTTTTCTTTATTGGCGCGTGTTTAGAATAGACGCATTCATCTTTGTCTAACATATGATGGTGTATTAAGATGTTTTTTATGCATGCGAACTGTGCATGGATAGCATATTTCGCTTGGAGACAAAGCGGCCACTGAATTTTACGGGCTCAGCACATTTCTGCTAACCGGCGCAGAGAGGCGCGTTGCAAGGGGAGTATGGCCTGCCTCAGGGAATAGTGCATGAGATGGGTACTGGCATGCCCCGGGGGTATCGCTTGACTGAGGGGGGTATTCTGTCGCTTGACTGAGGGATGTTTCAATGCTCAGTGGGGGGGGAGAAATATTTTTTTTCTCAGTGTGGGTGAACTCCTTCCTTTTTTTATTTTATTTGTCGGGGTGTTGGAAGACGAGTCTGGCCTTGACAATGAATGCTAGGATATCAGCTGATTGATTACTTGATGAAGTGAAATGCCCGTAGAGTCTTTTTTTTTTAGAAAAGAGATTTTCTTTCTCTTGGATGAAGAGAAAAGGAAATAAAAAGAGATTTTCTTTCTCGTGAATAAAGAGAAAAGAGAATTGAAATGCATTGTATGGGTGTATGTTTTCCTTATTCCTTGGAAGACACAAATATAATGGGGACACACAGATTATTATTTTTTTTTATTGTGTTGGAGGAATTACTTTGAAATGCCGGTGATTGGTGGTGAATGGTGATGCCCGATGCCGTGAATGGTGTTGTATCTGTGTTGTGTGGCAATGGTGGTATATCATGGGGTTCAGCATTACTGGTGTATGCTATTTGAATTACACCCTTACTTGAGATCTTTGCAAGAGAATTATTACTATGGAGAGTTATTATTATTATTAATAATTGTTATTATTGTATGAGATATGTCACAGGAGGGTTGCGTAAGTATAATTATCATTACTTGTGAATTGTTTTACGAGAGATTTGAGATATTTCATGGGAGATTATTTTATAATTATTAAAGATAATTTCATGGAAAATTATTACAATGAATTAATGGGAGAAATCTTGTGTTAAGTATCTGTTGAATTTTTGTAACTTTGGAGAGTATTTCAGTCATTCATGAGTGATGAGTTTTGCTGAGTCTTGATGAATCTGGCTGAATCTTGGTGAATTGTGTTGAATCTTGCTGAACTTTTTGTGAGTTTTGTGCTGAATTTTTGGAGAATGGACAAGCATTAACATTGGTGATCTTTTTTTTATACTGATACTGGTGATTTTGATAGCAATTTTTTGGTGATTTTGCTGATAGTGATATTTCTGATACTGATTTTTTTTTTTACTAATATGTGGGTGCTGTAATGCTATCAAGGGTGGTGAAATCTTTTGTGAATTTGGGAGGAACTAACAACACATTATTTTTGCTTTTCTTTTTTTTATGAGTTCAGCAGATAATTGCTTGACATACGCGAGATACGAGAGATAGTTAACAATGCCGTTGATTTTTCTTTTCTCCTTTTTTTGGAAGTTAGCCATCGCTGACACAAGTTTTTTTCATCATGGGCGAATTTGAATTTGTTTTTTCTCCAGTTGGTGTGACTATTTTTTAGTGTCTCAGTTCGTGACTTAGAGTCATGGTTCGGGAACGTGTTTGTGTTTTCAGCTATTTGATGCTGTAGAGATATATACGGGAGAATTTTTGCATGTTTTGAATGCATACGTAATGGCACTACATTTTTTTTCTGGATATTTGTGTTCCAGAAATTGTGAGTTTCTTGCACAATACCTTTGTTGTATTTGTGACAACTTTGTGTGAGATAGGAAACTTGGTTAAGTTTCTAGTGGCCTATGTCGTAGTGCATATGGAGAAGTCTTGGCTAAGACACTGTGAATTTGGAGTTCTGTTATAATGAGTTGTGGCACATTGGTGATTTTTTCTAGAATTTTCTAGACATTTTTTATTTGCCGAGTTTTTGCCCTTTTTTTTTAGCAGTTATGCTAAACGGAGAGAGTTTTGTAGTTTTTTACTATAACATTGAGTTATTCTCTGGAGATTTTAGATATATTATTTGGAGTTATAATTGGAGGTATATAATTTTGGAGTCATAATTTGAGATATAATATATTGGAGGTATATTTTTGGCCATTTTGATATTTGCCAATGCTGATGAGAGCTATGTTTAGTTCAGTTATTTTGCAGCCATCTTTGTTGCAAATGGAGACACGTATTTGGAGATTATGGGGCAATATTTGTGAGTGTGTGAGTTAGATGCTTTGAGTGCACATTTTTTTGGAGATAGGATTTCATTTTTTGATATTCCTTTTTGGAGATATATTTTTTGGAGCCTTGTTTTATTCCACATGGAGTATTGGTGAAATAGAGGTAAATATTTTTTATTTGCCGAAATAGAGGTGATTGTTCTTTATTCCTGGAGTGGTGGTTTTTTATTAACATGTGGCTAACAGAGAAATAAGAGGGAATATGTGGATGTGGTTATTAATCAAATGGAGGAAATATTTTTTTCACCGGAGTGCTCCTATTATTAATATGGTGTCACATATTTATGTATGGAGGTGGAATTAATCTTTGGCGGGTGACCTTTTTTTTGTGGTTATGGGAGTTTTGTTTTCTCAAGCCAAGAGAAGATTTCTGTGGTTCTTTCTCTTTGATTTCATGACTACTTGGAGGTGAGTGGCATTACTGCATTGTGGTCCTATGGAGATGTGTGCATTTTTTATGTTCACAAGTGTATTATTTTTGGAGGAATATAATTGGGCAAAGTCATGTTGAGAGAATAAGTCTTCGAGACAAATTTTTGAACACATTAGTCATATCCTGGAGTTAATTTTGTGAAATGTGCTTACTTCGTTTCAGTTAGACAGTTTTCTTGAGAATCATGAGTTTTCCAAACTTGTGTGTCTGACTGGACATTTTTTGTGCTGCAGTTTGAGCACACGTCCGCAGGTGGATTTTTCTGTTGACAAATGCTGCGTTGAGTCTGCTGTGTGCTGACTGTTTTCCTCTGGTGGTGATTGCTCAGAGTTTTTGCAATATCTGGAAATGTTGACAATAGCATTTCACGAAAGCGCATGTGTAAGAGTTTGCTTTCTGGCAAATTCTGTGGCTATTCATGGGGCATTTCTTGGGAAAAATGTGGGGCTATGTATGTTATGCATACATTATGCATTTTGTGATTGGGGAAATCTACTTGAGGTTTCTTTATTTTTATTTTTCTTCCTTTTCCTATGAGAGATGTAATTGGGGATTGAGATTAAATAGCATTTCTTTTTGGACGGGGGATGTAATTTTTCGGGAGTTGTTATTTATGTAAATGGGAGTTTGACATTAAGTCTCATTGTACTTAATTATATGAGCAGTAAATGGGTTTTTGCTGTAAAACATTGGAGATTTTTATTGATTTTGTGGGTTGTTCAGATATCAGAGCTTGAGAGAACAATTTTTGGGTCTCTGCTTGTTACGTGATTTTTTTTTCCTTGGGCTCATTACGATTTTTTCTTTTTTTTGCTTATGAGAACATTCAAGTTTGAGATGTGAGTGCAGAAGTCCGTGGAGTTGCTGTGAGTTTTTGGATTGTGTGTGCTGATGTGTGAGTTTGGAGAATTGAGTTGGAGAACTTGATGTTTTTTTTCTTTGAGAGTTATGATGACTTGTGATTTAGTAGTCATATTAAATGGAGTTAATTGGGAGATGTAGTTAGTATTTCTGACTTTTGGAGATCATTGTTTGATAGAAGTAGTATGTCTGGGGTTAATTTTCTTAGATTGACCGATGACTTGACTGACATACTAACACACCATAAAAGTCGTTTCCCAACGCTAGCAAGACGTCCACCAGCCATGCAGAGAGTGTTGCTGTCGTTTTGTCCATGGCGATCACGAGAGTCTGCAAGTTCTACAGCGTGTCTTTTGGGGGTCTGCAGAAGCCGTTAGAAGTCTACTACGATGAGGGAGGCATTCCGTCTTCCTACAGTTAGCTACTGTCTGTTCTGAAAGTTGCAGACAAACAAAGAGGGATATTCAAGAATCCAAGATGAGAGAAAATTCTAGTGTTATTGGAGAAATGAATCGTGATAAGACTTTATTTTATAATGCCAGAGACGTGCAGTTATTACTTATATTTTATTTTAAGCCGGCCAATGTGTTTTATGTTATATAAGCTATTTTGTTTGACCATTTTGCTAGGCGGGTGCTAGCAAGTGAGCGAGCCCGAGCTATGTTAGGCCTAGGGTTATAATTAATGATATATTGCCAATATGTTCACTGTGACCTACTGGAATGTGAAGAACAAAGCTGAAGCAACGACCCGAGAAAAGCTGATAAATGGTTTCTGTCTGCATAGTTAGACAAGTCAATGTACGAATTCATGGGCTCTTTCAAAGTGCCTTTGGGAACTGGTTGTAGCCAGTAATGTGAGGCGTTGAAATGTGCATTCGTATGTGCGTGTGCGCCTCTTCCTTTTAAAATGTATCATACCCAAGTCTATGGTGGATTTGGATAGAGATGTCTTTGGAAGAAAGGCAGGATGCCGAGGAAGCCCTGCGAAAGTGTATCTGACTTTTGTGTGTGAAATATTCCGTCTGCTTGGGTGAGTCTTATACTATTTTAGCCAAAGAGTGGCTTGTTGTCTATTTAACATTTTATGAGAATATTCAATCTTTGACTTTGTTGTTAAACTTATGTGTGTACTTACGAGTGTTTCTCATGTCTTTGAAACAGACAGTTCTGGTGGAACTATGTGAGGACCGAGAGTCCTAATGGGACAGGGAGTCCCAGGTGGGAGAATAGACATTTGGTGTGACAATTACTTTTTAGACATTTTGCTGTTGGGGTTTTAACTGAATTAAATTAGTCAGTAAGACTTGGATCATTATCTTTCCGTTGCCAAATAAATGTATTTTTATAATGCAACTCTCTCATTTTGATTACCTGACAGAATGGAGAGAAAGAGAGATAGAGAGGGAGAGAGAGAGAGAGAGAGAGAGAGAGAGAGAGAGAGAGGTATCGCTTGGAGAGAGAGAGAGAGAGAAAGAAAGAAGAGTCGCGAGCCGCTGGTTGCTGAGAGAGAGAGAGAGAGAGAGAGAGAGAGAGATTTGTGTGTTGGTTTGCCTGACGCTCAAGTTACACGTTTACCAAATGAATAATGAGGTTCTAATCCTCGTTACATATAAAATACTATATATATATAGATATATATATATATTATATATATATATATATATATATATATATATATATATATATATAATATATATATAGATATGACTGGTATAAATGTTCTGTAACAACAGAGTTCCATCTAATAAAAAAAAAATGTACGGATTCGGGAGTGGACTCTGCAATCGGACCCCTTCCCTCTCTCACACAAGATTTTCCTGGAGGAAAGAATCACCGATACGAAAAACGACATCTTCGTACTACGCAGAGTGATATATGGAACCCAGTCTAACAAATCTTCGCCTCCTCACTAGGGACCACATATACAGGTATCTGATTTCATTCTGTTCCGACATTGCTGCCTATAATAGCGTGACTCATTCCAACAGACTTCTACGCAAGTTAAATAACCTAATAGACAATAGTGCATGGAATAAGGTCTTGAGCAACAAGACAAAGTTTTAAACTTATCCAACACCCCCTTACTGTAAATCAACATTTAGTTTTAAATTTAGGCTTATCCTTTGCCCTTATGCCAGACCGCAAAAACAACCTAGACTTCATAGTGGCTTTTGATAAATTCATATCTGACAAAAACTACAACCGTGAAGAGATATGTTTAAAAGGAGTGTTACTAAATGCTTTAACTGACTTACATAAGAAATATCCTCCTGTCCCCGCAGATTCATGATAGCCATCCACTCGCTAAAAAAGTTAGATGTTATAATAAGTAGATCCGACAAAGACGGCAAAATCGTAATAATGGACAAAGACTTCTACCTTGACAAAATCAACCAGCTCCTTAGCGACACAAACACATACGAAAAACTGACGAAAAATCCCCTCCAAAACGTTCCCACAGAATTTTTTCGGAAAGTAAGATTAATTGGCAAAGACAAAAAGAGTATTGAACTATTAGAGAAATTTAAAGTAATTAATCCTAAAATTACCCTATTTTTATGGCCTTCCCAAAACTCACAAAGACAATCTTCCATTCAGACCCATCGTTTCATGTGCCGGTGCTTTCAATTACAAAATTTCTAAATGGTTAGCTGGCCTCCTTTCCCCTTTTTTTAGGCACTTTTTCTCCCAGTCACATTAAACATTCGGAAGATTTTTGTCACAAATTCAGAGAAGCACATATACCACTTCACAACAAAAAACTTTTAAGCCTTGATGTAGATTCCTTGTTCACTAAAGTACCAGTACAGGACGTTCTTCAGTTTTTAAGGGTAAAATTATCCCCCTATTCAGATCATTTCCCATTGGCGCTTGACAAAATAATAAAGCTAGTTGAATTATGTGCATCTAATAACGTATTTTCATTCGGGGAATCATTCTACAAGCAAAAATTCGGGTGTAGTATGGGTAGTCCTTTAAGTCCTGTTCTAGCCAATCTGTACATGGAATACTTTGAAACTACAGTAATAAATGCAATAAAACCCAAAAACATGCGTGGGATGAGATACGTGGATGATATCCTAACATTTTACGGGATAATAGGTGGGGCAATTTCAATGAATTCCTTGATTCCTCCTCGAAATTAAACACCATTACTGCCCGGCATCAAATTTAAAGTTGAATGGGAAACAGACAACAAAATTCCTTTTCTTGATGTTTTAATAATCAGAGATACGACAGAATACAAATTTACCATATACAGAAAACCAACGTTCTCCCACCTTTCCATTACATTCACTACTTTAGCTATCATGACATTTCTATCAAAATAGGTGTAGCTAGTGAACTTGTTCTTAAGAGCCTTACGAATTTGTTCCCCAGAATTCCTGGAAAAAGAATTTGAACTAATTCGCAAGCAACTTTTCGTCTTTAAAATATCCTGACCATATAATTGAGAAAGCAATTCACAAAGCTAACGTAATTTTCTACCGACCCCCTAAAGACAAGACCAGAGATACACCCAACAATAAAATAATAATTCCCCACCTGGACACGATTAAGAGAATAACCAACCCCCTCGGAAAATCGAACCCTTTTGTATTTACTTACCCAAACACCTCAGCCAAATCCCTGATTAACGTCCAACAAAAGACATCTCCAAAGGACTCTGGGGTATACGAATCCCATGCCAGGACTGTGACCAATCTTACATCGGATTTACAGGTAAATCCCTTCCCCAGAGATTAATACAACACAAACGGTCAGTTAGGTATGGACAACAGAACTCGGCTATTTTCAACCATATAAATGAACCATAACCATAGAATAAACTGGAATTGTCACGTGTAATTTATAGCAGCAACTGCCGGTACAAGAGTCAAATGATGGAATCGGCCTTAATAAAAGAGAGGCAGGTAATGAACATCTCAAAAGGAGGATGGATTTCGGACACGATCGACAACGTCTTCATTCAACCAACCCTTAAGAAGATTAGAGGAAGATTATCAGCGGGGGTGACTTAAAATGGCTTGTTTGTGGATGGACCTCTTGGTATAAACTACCACCTTTTCTGTGAACTTTTCTCATTCATCTACCTGAAGAGGGAGACAGCAGTCTCTGAAATATAGTACTTTTTCTCTATTTTGGTGTTTTTATGGGCTCCTTTTATTAGATATATATATATATATATTATATATATATGTATATGTAGTAAGGAGGGATGCACAGACTCATCATATTTAACTTCCCATGGAGACAGAGTCCGAGTGACAGCTTAAGAAAGCTGATAACTCTTTTCTGGGATGGTGTGACATTAAGATGCCTACTTAGCAGGTCAATGGTCGTCCTGTGGGTATGTGAGTTCGAGAAGGTGACTTTGAAACTAGTTGAAAGCAGTTTCTGGGTGTGTACCGAAGGGCGTGAGTTGGTCTGTACGTGTGCGCCTCTTTCGTTCTTAACGGAAGGTAACTAGGCAGAAGGATTGAGACAGCTACGGGGAGAAAAGGCAGAATGTTGGGATAGCTCTGCGAAAGTTATATTTGTTTCTGAGTGTGACATTCCAAGCTGTAATGGGTAAGTCAATGTGTTTTAGCCAAAGTTATGGCTTGTCTCTTACTTTGATATTTTGTAAAGATGTTCTATTTCATTTAATCTTTTGACTTTGTCTTTACAATTGTGTGTGCTCACTAGTGTGTTCTCCTGTCTTTTGAACAGGTGGACCTAGTGAGGGGACTAAGAGTCCTAGTGAGGGGACTGTGTTTTGGAGAAGAGATAATTGGTGTGACTAATTACTGATTAAGACTATTAAAATACCGGGGGTTTGTCTGTGAGACTTGAACTATCAATTATCATTCTATTATTTATCCTGTAAGAACCTGAATTAGTATTCAATTAGTACTTTGCTTTGAATAAACATATATTTTTGTAGCTCCGACTCTGATTTGGTGACCTTAGATAATGGAGAGAGGTTGAGAGAGAGAGAGAGAGAAAGAGAGGCTGTTGTCTGAGAGTGAGAGAGAGGAGGGACAAAGTGTTACCAGTTTGCCTTTTGCTCTGGCTAAACGCATACCAAATATGAAAATAGCGGGGACGACACTCCCGTTGTTAATAGGGTGGCAAGTGGTGGTCGAACGAAAAAGCCTTTTGTGAGATTGTGGAAAATTGTTAGATTTCAGTTACTAGGTGAGAGGGAATGAGAAATATCCGTCCATTAACTGTGGTAATGAGGCGGGGAGAATTGAACTTGGCTCAGCATTTTGCCCAGGGCGAGATACCGCGAGTGGGTTGGTTGATCAGTGAGACTTTTGAGTGTGTGCTGCTAAGTGTTTTCTCACCCATAATGCAGAGTCTTTCAGATGGTGTGTGTGTTAGCGTGTTTATAATTGTGCAGATTCCGGGGTTTCTTTTATTGTGAAGGGGTAAGTGTTACGGTGTGTGTTTTTTTTTTTGAGGCTTGGGTTTTTATTTTTAATCATTTTGTGAGTTGTGGGATTGGTTTAGGATACCACATTTTTTTCCCACAGGAGTAGAAAGTGATGTGTTTCTTTACTGGCGCATGTTTAGAAGAGACGCATTCGTCTTTGTGTTGATACATACGTGTGTATGAATGGTTTTCATACATGTGAAACTATTGCTTGAATTGCATTCTTTGCTTAGAGATAGAGCGCCCACTTGATCTTACGCGGTCAGCGTAATTTCTGCTGAACCGACCCGGAGGGGTATTGCAAGGGGAAGACGAGTAGTGGTCTGCCTCGGGGGGCATTGCTTGACCGGGAGGGTGAAGCTCTTTTTTTTTAGGTGGGGGTGAACTTCTTTTTTTTTTTTCTTTGTGTTGGGGCAAGGGGGACGAGTTTGCCCTTGGATAAGAAATTTCCAATGCCAAAGGACATCAGCTGATAATGATTGGTTGATGATATGAGATGCCCGTAGGGTTTTTTTTTTAGAAAGAAATTTTCTTTCTCTTGAGTCAAGAGAAAATGGGATGGGGTGTAAGCTTTCCTTATGCTTTGGAAGGCATAATTATAAATGGGGACACAGAGATAATAATTTTTTTTAATGGAGATTTGCTTGGTGTTGGGGAGATTACTTTCTTTAAAATGGTGCTGAGTGATGGTGATTGCTGAGTGGTGGTGAATGGTGATGCCCTGTGCTGCTGACTGATGATGATTGCTGACTGATGTTGTCATTAATGCCCTTACTTGAGATATTTTACGGGGGTTACTTAAGTAGAATTATCATTATTTGAGATATTTCAGGGGAGAATATTTTATAATTATTACAGATAATTATATTATGGAGAATTATTGCAATGAATTATGGGAGAAGTTTTGTGGTTAATTATTTATTGAGTTTCTATGACTTTGGAGAATGTGTCAGTGGTTCATGGGTGATGAATCTGGCTGAATTTTGGTGAATTGTGCTGAATTTTGCTGAACTTTTGGTGAATTTTGTGCTGTATTTTTGGTGAATGGGCAAGCATTAACATTGGTGATGTTTTTTTATACTAATACTAACATGGGTCTTGTAATGCTATCAAGGGTGGTGGTGTTTTTTTTGTGTGGATATGGGAGGAAATAACAATACATTTTTTTTTTCTTTTTTTATGAGTTCAGCAGAAAATTGCTTGACATCTACATGAGTCACAGGAATAGTTAACAGTGCCGTTGATTTTTCTTTTTTCCTTTTTTGGATGTTAGCCATCGCTGACATAAGTTTTCTATCATGGGTGAATTTTAATTTATTTTTTCTCTCCAGTTTGTGTGAATTTTTTTTTTTAATATCTCAGTTTGTGACTTGGAGTCATTGTTGGGGAATGTGTTATGATTTCAGCTGTTTGATGCAGCAGAGAGATTTATGGGAGAATTTTTGCATTTTTTTGAATGCATACAAAATGGCACAACATTTTTTTCTTTCTGGATATTTGTGTTCCAGAAATTGTGGGTTTCTTGCACAATACCTTTGTTGTATTTGTGACAATTTTGCCAGAGATAGGAAACTTGGTTAAGTTTCTAGTGGCTTATGCCGTAGGGCATATTGGAGAAGTCTTTGCTTAGACACTTTGAATTTGGAGTTTTGTTATAATGAGTTGTGGCACATTGGTGATTTTTTCTAGAATTTCCTGGGCAGTTTTTATTTGCCGAGTTTTTGGCTTTTTTCAGCAGTTATGCTAAACAGAGTTTATAGTTTTTTACTATAACATTGAGTTATTTTCCTGGAGAATTGGAGATATCTTATGAGATCTAATTTTGGAGATATAATATTTTTGGCCATTTGATATTTTTTTATTTTTTTTGGAAATATTCCACAGTTTAGGCCTATGGTGGTGAGAGCTATGTTTAGTTCCATTATTTTGCAGCCATCTTTGTTGCAAATGGAGACACCTTTTTGAGGAGATATGTGGCAATATTTTTTGAGTGTGTCAGCTGGATGCTTTGAGAGCATTTTTTTTGGAGATGAGTTACATTTTTGTTATCCTGCTTGGAGATATAATATTTTTTGGAGACTTGTTTTATTCCACGTGGAGTTATTGGTGAAATAGAGCCAAGTATTTTTTATTTGCCGAAACAGAGGTGAATATTTTTTTTATTGCTGGAGTGGTGGTTTTATTAACATGTGGTTATTGGTGAAATAAGAGGGAATATGGTGTGGTGTGGTTATTAATTAAATGGAGGAAATATTTTTATCACCGGAGTGGTTTTATTATTAAGATGGTGATATATATATATATAAATGTGGATGGCATTAATCTTTGGAGGCGACCTTTTTTGTGGTTATGATTTTTTTAGTTGAATTTCTGGGTTTTTATGAGCCAAGAGAAGAGTTCTGTGGTTCTTTTTGGTTTTGTGGCTAATTGGAAGCGAGTGGCATTACTGCATTGTGGTCCTATGGAGATGTTATTTTTGGAGGCATATAATTGCTGAATTACGAGTTTACCGTAGTTTTATTTTTCCCGAATAGGTGATAATTCTTTTATATAATTAGACAGTATCATGTGAGAGTTACGTCTTTGAGACAAATTTTGAATACCTTAGTCATATCCTGGAGATAATTTTGTGAAATGTGCTTACTTGGTGTTAGTATAGAACCTTTTTTTGAGAATCATGGGTTTCCAAAGTTGTGAGTCTGATTAGACATTTTTATGCTGCAGTTCGAGCACCTGACGTTGTCCGCAGGTGGATTTTTGCTGACAAAGCTGTGATGAGTCCGGTGTGATGACTCTTTTCCTCTAGTGGTGATTGCTCAGAGTTTTTGCAATATCTGGAAATGTTGACCATAGCATTTCATGAAAGCGCATGTGTAAGGGATTGCTTTCTGGCCGTGTCCGATAGCTTGAAAAGTTGCGATGGGAAAATTCCGTAACTATGCATATTGCATTTGTTGGGGGAAACGCGGGGTTATGTATATCATGCATATATTATGTGCTTTGTCTTTTTTTTTATTTTCTTTTTCTTTTTTTCCTTTTCTTATGAGAGATGTAATTGGGGTTGAGCTTTTAAAAGCATTTTTTTTTTTGGACGGGAAATGTAATTTATCGGGGTTGTGATTTACATAAATGGGCGTTTTGAGATTAATTATGTGATTGGTGAAGAGAGTTTTTACTGATTTTGTGGGTTGTTGTAATATCAGAGCTTGAGAGAACATTTTTCAGTGATTTTTTTGGGGCTGGGCTTGTTACGTGATATTTTTTCTTGGGCTCATTACTTTTTTTCTTTTTTTTACTTGTGAGAATTTGCAAGTTTGAAATGTGAGTGCAGAAGTCCGTGGAGTTACTGTGAGTTTTGGATTGTGTGTGTTGGTGTGTGAGTTTGGAGAATTGAGTTAGAGAACTTAATATTCTTTTTGTTTTTGCGGAGTTGTGATAATGACTTATGATTTAGTGGTCATATTAAATGGTGTTAATTGGGAGACGTTCAGTTAGTATTTCTGAATTTTTGTGGTCATTATTTGATAGAAGTAGTATGTCTGGGGTTAATTTTTCTTTTTTAATTGACCGATGACTTGACTGACATACTTAAACACACCATAATCGTCGTTTGCCTAATTACGAGAGTTTCTACAAGTCTACAGTTTTACAGTGCTTTTGTGTCTACAGAAGCCGTTAGATGTCTTACACAGGGAAACGTTTCGTTTTCCTACAGCGTGCTATGAGTCCGTGCAGGCAGTTGCAGACAAAGAGGGATATTAAAGTATCCAAGATAGAGGAAAGTTTCTACACCCAATTGTTTTTGGAGATGAAGTGTGATAGACATTACTTTGTGCTGCCAGACGTGCAGTTACTACTATATTTTGTGTTTAATGAGCCGGCCAATGTTTTTTTTTTTTTATTATATGTGAGCTGTTTTATGTGGCCTTTGGCTAGGCTGGAGCTAGCCAGGAGGGTGGGCGAGCTAATCTGTAGTAAGGAGGAATGCACAGACTCATCATATTTAACTTCCCATGGAGACAGAGTCCGAGCGACAGCTTAAGAAAGCTGATAACTCTTTTCTGGGATGATGTGACATTAAGATGCCTACTTAGCAGGTCAATGGTCATCCTGTGGGTATGTGAGTTCGAGAAGGTGACTTTGAAACTAGTTGAAAGCAGTTTCTGGGTGTGTACCGAAGGGCGTGAGTTGGTCTTTACGTGTGCGCCTCTTGCGCTCTTAACGGAAAGTAACTAGGCAGAAGGATCGAGACAGCTACGGGGAGAAAAGGCAGAATGTTGGGATAGCTCTGCGAAAGTTATATTTGTTTCTGTGTGTGACGTTTCAAGCTGTAATGGGTAAGTCAATGTGCTTTAACCAAAGTTAAGGATTGTCTCTTACTTTGATATATTGTAAAGACGTTCTATTTCATTTAATCTTTTGACTTTGTCTTTACAATTGTGTGTGCTCACTAATGTGTTCTCCTGTCTTTTGAACAGGCGGACCTAGTGAGGGGACTAAGTGTCCTAGTGAGGGGACTGTGTTTTGGAGAAGAGATAATTGGTGTGACTAATTACTGATTAAGACTATTAAAATACCGGGGGGTTGTCTGTGAGACTTGAACTATGAATTATCATTCTATTAATTATCCTGTAAGAACTTGAATTGTTCAATTAGTACTTTCCTTTGAATAAACGTATATTTTTTGTAGCTTCGACTCTGATTTGGTGACCTTAGATAATGGAGAGAGAGAGAGAGAGAGAGAGAGAGAGAGAGAGAGAGAGAGAGAGAGGCTGTTGTCTGAGAGAGAGAGAGAGAGAGGAGGGACAAAGTTTTACCAGTTTGCCTTCCGCTCTGGCTAAACGCATACCAAATATGAAAATAACCGGGGCGACGCTCCCGTTGTTAAATATATATATATATATATATATATATATAATATATATATATATATATATATATATGTGTGTGTGTGTGTGTGTGTGTGTGTGTGTAAATAAATTCTTGTTAAAACAGGATACGCCATAAGTATAAAAGGCCCTTTAAAACACTGGTTTAAAGCTAAGGACTATTTTTCAGTGGACTGCCTCCCACTCTTACCACGTAGTGAATGACAAAGTAGTTACATTTGCGAAATATATAGTGGGAGATATGCCCTTAGGTGATGCCTGGGGTCACTGCTAAGCCGATGTTGGTTCTATCAATTGTCTTAATCCGCTTCATCGTTGTTTTAAGGCAGATAATGTCTATATGGTCAGAACCCCATGCTCCATTGGAAAGGTTGATCCTATTATTTTGTTATTTTTATCAGTGAAGATTCTATTATCTGACATTTGTGTCGACAGCTGCTTATGTATAAAATTTGGGATGAATTCCAATCCACGGTATGGTTCATGTTATTTATACTCTCACTTTCATACATTCATTTTTATAGCTATCATGACATTTCAGTTAAACTCGGCACACCAAGTAATTTATTTCTTAGAGCACTGAGAATTTGCTCCCCAGATTATCTTAACAAAGAACTTAAAATAATCAGAAATAAACTCTTGTTAAAATTCCCCAAACAAAATCATAATCCCTCACATGGATAATTTACAAGAGATCACACAAACATTAGGTCACCCTAACCCTTTCGTCTTCACCTATCCGAATACATTGGCAGAATCCTTAGTTAACGTTCAGCAGAAACCACTTTATAAAGACGTAAGAGTCTATGGAATCACCTGTAGGGATTGTGATAAGTCCTACTATGGATTCACAGGAAAATCTCTGAAAGATTTACTCATCATAAGAGCTCAGTTAGATATGGACAACATAGTTTGTCAATTTTCCATCATATAAAAAACATGAAACATTCCATGGATTGGAACTCATCCCAAATTTTAAACAAAAGCAGCTGTTGTAAGGTTTTACTTTAGTTCTATTATTTGAGATTTGTAATAGCCTGGTGTGGCTTGTTTGATTGTTTCACCTTCCCTCTTGTGTTTTGTTTTGTTGAAGCAAGGCGAAGTTTGCCGTCCACTTCTTTTCAGAAACAGTTGGGTTCAGCACAGCAGCCAGCCCAGATCTCGACAGCAGCAGGTATTGGTTACCTGTTGGCCACTGCTGGTCGAGGATGAGAACACCAGTTGGTTCTTCAGCAGTTTAGAGTATTTGCTCGGAGTAGCAGTGTCTGCTACCAGTTGGAATCCTCTGATGAAGGATGGATGGTGGCTGAAACATGGTCATCAGTGGAGTTCCCTATGTGACAACAGTAAGACTGTTATGCCGTTCGTCTGATTGGCACATCAGTGGTTGAGATGCAGTTTGAGTTTGTTGGGGAATTCATCCTTTATCAGCCGAGATTATAATCTGATTATTTATAATGCTAGATTTGGGTGTTTTTCATAACATTATTTGAGAGGCAAGTGTATGGCCCAGTTAATTTGTATGCGAGCTGGTTTACCATTGTTTTGAGCAAATGTTTTCATATTTGTTTATGACATGCTTTATCATTGCTTTGAGCAAGTGTATGGCTCTAGGTTCACATTAGTTTGTGATGTCGGGCTGCATGGCCCTGGTAATTTGTTTGGCCTGCTTAATTATTTTAGGAATATGTCAACTACTGCTTTTGTGCTGTGCTACTGCAATGCTGCTGTTGGGCTGTTATTTTTTGTAATGAAACATTGTTCATTTTTATTTACTTTGGCTGAACCCTCAACTCCCCTGTAAATATGTAAATTGCTTTTTATAGAATATAAGTTTAATAAACTAGTAATAAGGTATTCTGTTGATTTATTTTGCTCTCTCCTCCTTGTTTTGCTTTGGACTCCTAGTCTCTCCAGTTTGTTTTTTTTTATGAAAGAAACCGATGAACCCAAATTGGGTTCATAACACTGTCGATACGAATGTCGACGGTAAAATCTTCTCTAATAAAAGAACAAAATAATAGGATTAACCTTTCGAATGGAGCCTGGGACTCTGACCACATAGACAGTATCTTCCTTAAAACAACAATGAAGTGGTGACCCCAGGCATCACCTATGGGCATATCTCCCATTATATATTTCACAAATGTAACTTCTTCTGTCTTCCGCTACTTGATAAGGGTGGGAGTCAGTCCACCAAAATATAGTCCGTAGCTTTAAACCAGTGTTTTAATGGGCCTATTATACTTGATATATATATGCATATTATGAAATATTAAGCCATATAGACCTATTAATAATGAATTCACTTTATCTTTGAAATACCTTGCATAAAATGAGTTTAACGAGATAACTGTATCTGCCTCCTACCAGGATTCGAACCCTACTATACTATATAGGGGACAGACACTTAAATAATTCTTTTGGGAAGTAGTTATTCCCTAGATAAAAGTGAATTCTCTCTCTCACTCTCTCACATTTTTCCATTTCAACACAGATCAACTGCCAGTCAAAAGTGTGTCCGAGTAGCATGCAGGTGTCTTAAGGCCTGTCCACACGATCGGGCCTGATTGGCGGACCTCCCCTCTAATGGGCACACTTGACGGGCAAACCATCAAATTGCCCGATGGGTCTTGTAGCAAAATCACCATGGTGGTGCCTGATGGCTTGAAATTCAACCCTGGTAAACATACGTTAACCATATACATTTCTTTTACCAAGCCATTCTTTGCACTATATTCTCTTCTTTTTCATCACACACACAGCAATTATCATGCTACACAATATCTTCTTTGCGGTAGGCACAATGTTTATTGTACCGCACTGAACACACTACTGGCATCGTCGGGCTGCCCACCTCTCCATCGCCTCACCCATGTGGACGACATTTACGGGTAAGCCCACCAGAAATTGCCCGTCAACCCCGGAGTACGCCAATCAGGCCTGCTTGTGTGGACAGGCCTTTACCTGTTTAACCAGGGGTGGGGTGGGGAGGGTCAGGTGGTCTTGGCTATTTTTTTAATTGGGGAGAAAAATAATTGGCAAAGGGGAGTTCTTCCTTATTGGCTGGTGGTGTATAGCGATATACATTTATAGATATATATATATACCTATACAGGCAGTCCCCGGGTTACGACAGGTTCGGGTTAGGACGTTCCGAGGTTAAGGGGCTTCTCAATTATATTCATCAGACATTATTTCCAGGGTTACGACGCCTACAACGCTCATCTGGCAGATGAAATATGACACCAAAAATGCAAAATAATCAATATTTGAAAGTTTTTTTTGATGAAAAATGCAATAAGAATGCAGTTTACAGTTTTCAATGCACCCAAAACATTAAAAGTAAGGTTTTCTTAGGATTTTTTATGATGTTCCTGATTATATATATTGTAAATTAATTAGTTATGCGGGCTATAGATAAGT
Organism: Macrobrachium nipponense; assembly: GCF_015104395.2. NCBI lineage: Eukaryota > Metazoa > Arthropoda > Malacostraca > Decapoda > Palaemonidae > Macrobrachium > Macrobrachium nipponense. Next base: position 10,730,576 of record NC_061103.1, on the reverse strand, counting down.
GTGATTATATATTGTATAAATTGTTATGGGTATTTTATGCATTGTTGAAATATGGTGGGTGTCCTATATATAGACAACATGTGGTAGATTCTAGAAGGTGTCTGTTGATGTATTTAAGTTGTGTTGTGACGGTCATAGGCTGTGACGTCATAGACAAGATGGCGGCGGCGTCGGCAGGATGTAAACAATAACACGGGGCAGTAGAAAGCACGTGTTGGTGGTGTGTGGTTGGTAGGGGAGAGCTCTCTGTCTGGTAGGAGTTGTTTTTTGGGTCGTAAGTCTTGTGGTGCTGGTGTTTTAAGGTGATTTCTGGAGTGTACTGGAGTTGGAGAAAGCGTACAGGTGGGTAGATTATTCATTTTTATAGGAGAAGAAAGGAGTTAGGCTAGGCCAAAATTCAAACTGGTAGCAGAGCGTGGTGATCAAAAGATGCCTGGATCCGACAGTGAACAAAGGGAGACTACTAGATGGAGAAGGGAATGTCCTAGGTTTAGCGGGATACAAGAAGAATAACAAAGAATGGAAAGGTCAAGCCGAAGATTGGCTATTGTTGTATGGAGAAGATACAAAATACCCGGCGATAGAAATGAGAATGAGCTTAAAAGGGAAAGCCCGAGAGCTAGTGGAAGCATTAGATAAAGATAAACTTACTGGTACAGAGGGTCCAAAGTTAATCCTAGAGAAACTAGATAAAGCCTATCTAAAAGACTCGGTAATGGAGAATTACGGTAGAATAAAAGATACCTTCTAATAAGAAGAGAATCTAGTGAAAATATGGCGGACTATTTAATTAGATACGAGAAGGCAGCATCTGAGTGTGAAAGAGCAATGGGGAAAGGCGCGCTTGAAGGCGAAGTCAAGGGGTATCATGTAATAGAGCAAGCAAATCTCACGGAAAATCAAAAACAAATGGTATTATCGGCTTGTGGGCAAGAAAAGCTAGAGTACGGAACAGTGTCGCAAACAATGAAAAGACTATTTGAGGGATTAGGGACTAAAGAGGAGGGGATTGGTGGGGTTCGTCAGAAGGCAATGCCAGTTCTGGGAGAGGGAGGGAAAACCAAAGATATCGGGGAAGATGGAACCGAGGAAGGGGTGGTAGAAATCCTATAAACAAAGAAGGGAAGGTAACAGTATGTGCAATATGCAGCTCAGAATGGCATTGGGCTAGGGATTGTCCTCAGAATTTTCATAATAGGAAGAAAACTGAAACAAGACTAGAAGAAAATAAGGTAAAAAACAGAAAATGGGACAGAAGAAGAAGAGGTTTATGTAGGAGAAGTTAATAAAATAGTGGAAGCATCATGGGAGGTGGTTGATGCAATTTTGGACACAGGGTGTAAATCAACAGTTTGCGGGGAATTGTGACTAGCACGTATTGTCATGGATTTGAGTCAGGAAGAGTTGAGGAGAATGAGGGACACTAGGACAGAGTCTAATAAAGTGTTTAATTTTGGTGAGACATCTTATAAGTCCAGAGGAATAATAGAAATACCTGTGATACTAAAAAACAGAAAGTTTTTATTTGAAGACGGAAATTCTGCAAGGTGATATACCCTGGCTGATAGGTAAGCAAACCATGAGTAAAATGGGTATGACCCTAAATTTGAAAAGAAAATTGTGTCATAGTAGAAGTATTAGGGGGAATGAAAGTAGAGTTAAGAGAAGACGAACAGGGTCATTTAAGAGTGCCTATAAGGAGGAGGAAGGTAGAAGAATTATTACTGGAGGGTTGGAAGGGAAAGAATCCGAGGGAAATTAAGAACACAATGAAGAAATTACATTTACAGTTTGGTCATGGAAGTGGAGATAAAATATGGAAGCTAACAGAGGAAGCACAATGGAGTAATGGGTTAATCGAAAAAGAAAAAGAGGAAATAAGAAAGTTACTAACGGAACTGATTAAAAATTGTGAGGTTTGTAAAAAATACAAAAGAAACCCCGCCAAACCGGTAGTAGGCTTTTCTTGGAGTAAAACGTTCAATGAAGTCGTAGCGATGGATGTGGGAGAGATAGAAGAGAGAAAGTTCTTGGTAATAGTGGATATGGCAACGAGATATTGTCAGGCCTGTTGGATAAAAGAAACCAGAAACTATAATAAAGATACTTTTTGAGTGCTGGTGCTATATTTGGAGCACCCTCCAAAATATTGTCAGATAATGGGGGAGAATTTCAAAATGAAAAAGTAAGGAGGATGGCAGAAAAATGGAATATTAAAGTATTAGCCCACAGCATCAGAATCTCCGTGGAGCAACGGATTATGTAAAAGAAAAACCGTAGGCATGATCAAGGGAAGTGTAAGGAAGATGATGGAGGAAGAGGAAGTAGATTGGTCCCTAGCTTTGAAATGGGTAGTGAGTGCTAGGAACTGTTTAATGAATAATGGAGGTTTCTCTCCCAACCAATTAGTATTTGGAAAAAACCCTTCACTGCCTAACCTAATAGGAGAAAGACAAAGTTCTAGTCCTGCAAGCAGAGAAAAAGGGATGGAAGAGGGTATGGTAAGGGACACACTGAATGCAATGCACAAGGCCAGAAGAAGCATTATAAAAAAATGAGTCCTGTAATAAAATAAGAATAGCGCTAAACAAAAAACATCAGAGAACATAAATTTGAAGAAGCAGTGGTAGGAGATGAGGTATTCTATAAGAGGGAAAATGAAAATGAATGGAGAGGACCTGCTCAGGTAGTGGGAGTATCGGGGAAAAACATAATAGTCAAACATGGGGATTCTTTAAGAGAAGTAGCTAGGATACATGTGACAAGGGATTCAACGACGATCACCAGATACAGAAGAGATATCGGCTAGAATAGATAAATCCCATGGGGTGAAAGGTAGGTCAGATGGCCCAAATGAAGGGAAAGTAGATTGGCTGGAAGGAGAGGAGATAATGGGTGAGAGGAATGCAGACACAGAAGAGACTATAGAAAGAGAGGTGATAGAGGAAACAGTGGAAGATAACGGGCAAAGTGGGTCAATAGAAAGCGAGTTAATGGAAGAGATACCAAAATTCAAAAAGGGAAATAGAGTTAGGTCTATAAACAATGATCAGGACAGTTAGAGAATGGACGTATTTTTAGGTTCTTGCAGGAACAAGCTCAAGCCAAGCATGGGCTGATTCGTACAATATACGAGACTCACAGTCAGGTGACAAAGGGTGGGTTAACTTGAGGGATTATAGTCAGGTAGAAAAAATTGAAGATGAAGAGGAAGGTGGTGCTGGGATTTGAAAAATAGAAGCATAATGGAAGCTAAAGAAAAAGAACTTCTAAGTTGGAGAGATAACCAGGTATATGAGGAGGTAAATGATGTTGGACAAAAAGCTATATCTACAAGATGGATAGTAAACTGAAAAGATAAAAGGGGGGGAAAGGATATGTAAAGCAAGATTGGTAGCTAGAGGGTTTGAAGAAGAAATGGCTGAGTGGGAAAAGGATGCTCCCACATGCAATGCTGAAATTTTAAAATTCTGTCTAACCATAATAAAGGTGAAAAATTGGAATTGTTATACATTGGATGTCAAAACTGCATATTTACAAGGTGACGAGATACAAAGAGAAGTGTACTTGAAGCCACCAAGGGAAGATGGTTGGAGGGGATTATGGAAGTTGAAGAAAACAGTCTATGGGCTCAAGGATGCAGCAAAAGCATGGTATTGTAAAGTGGTGAAAGTAGTGAAGGAGCTTCAAGGTGAGAGAAGTAGACTAGAACCTAATATATTCTTTTGGAAAAAGAACAATAAATTGGAAGGCCATTTTGTGTACACACGTAGATGATTTTTGCTACGGAGGAACTGAAGGATTCTTAAAGGAAACGATTGGGAGATTGAAAGGGAAATTGCAAGTAGGAGAACAAGAGAGTAAAAGGTTCAAGTATATAGGAGTAGTAATAGAGCAGAAGGAGAATAGATTTTCCCTTAATCAGTGGCAGTATATAAATTCCATAAGAGAACCAGAGGCTAGAAGATATACGGGTAATAGAGTGCTAGAACAAAAAGAGTTAACAGAGTACAGATCAGTGGTAGGACAGCTGAATTGGGTATCACTACACACGATGCCAGAAATATCATATGATATTAGCGAATTAAGTAAAGCATTTAAAGAAGGAACAACTCAGGATATGAAGAAACTTATTTTAAAATTGTGAGTAAAAAACTAAGAGCATGATGGGCGAAGTTACAATAAGTGAGATGGAAGAAGAAGGGGTTTATTGGGAAGCCTATGCAGACGCTTCATTTGGAAACATAGAAGATGGCCATACTCAACTGGGTTATATTATTTCTTTGACAGATGGGAAGAGAAGTCCCATATGGTGTAAGTTCTAGGAAATCCAGGAGAGTGGCAAAATCCACCATTGAGGCTGAAGCCCTGAGTGTTGGGGAAGCTGTAGAAGGATTGATATATTTCAAGCATTTGTGGGAAGAGGTAGTAGGAGGGAGAAATTTAGAAGCCTTGGTTAACACTGATAGTAAAACACTAATGACCGCCATCAAATCGAGCACTGGTGTAAGTAGCAAAGAGATTAAAAATAGATATGCTGCAATAAGGGAAACCATTGAATCCGGGGAAATAAAAGGAGGTGAGATGGATAAAAGGAAAGGAGCAAGTGGCTGATGTATTAACTAAAGCAGGAGTTCAGGGGAATGTATTAGAAATTATGTAGAGGGTAAAGAGTTGGAGGACGAAGGAAATTAAGAGGGGAATACTAGGTTAGGAAACAGTCGGAGGGGAGGGAGAAAGAGATAAGTGTGATTATATATTGTATAATTGTTATGGGTATTTTATGCATTGTTTGAAATATGGTGGGTGTCCTATATATAGACAACATGTGGTAGAATTCTAGAAGGTGTCTGTTGATGTATTTAAGTTGTGTTGACGTCATAGGCTGTGACGGTTCCATAGACAAGATGGCGGCGGCGTCGGCAGGATGTAAACAATAACACGGGGCAGTAGAAAGCACGTGTTGGTGGTGTGTGGTTGGTAGGGGAGAGCTCTCTGTCTGGTAGGAGTTGTTTTTTTGGTCGTAAGTCTTGTGGTGCTGGTGTTTTAAGGTGATTTCTGGAGTGTACTGGAGTTGGAGAAAGCGTACAGGTGGGTAGATTATTCATTTTTATAGAGAAAGAAAGGAGTTAGGCTAGGCCAAAATTCAAAGTTCCGGCTTACGACGCGTCTCAAGAACGGAACCCCCGACGTAACCCAGGGACTGCCTGTATATATATTTTATACACACTCAACACTAGATGTTGGTTTTCTCATCAGTTGTATACTGGTGTATACAGGCATACATTTTATACACTGGATGTTTATCACTAAATGTATGGTTTTTTTATACACATTTTACATATACACATACACACTGGATGTTGATTTATCATATGCATACCTGTATAAAACATATATGTATTATATAGTACATGCATACACACTGGGTTTTGGTATTATCATAACTTGTATGATGTTGTACACAGGCATACATTTTATATGCAAACATTTACACTGGAAGTTGGTTTTATCATCACATGTATGCTGTATACATTACATACATTTTATACAAATGTATATTAGGAAATACATATACTGTATGTACTATTTAATTTTGTCAATATAAGGAATAAGAAATTCTCAATATATTCACAGAACTGCAGATATATAAAATATATGTGTATTCAGACATATATTTTATACATACACATGTATTTGTATACTAGAATATTCACTATGCCTCTTCGTCAATGGAAAAAATATCTCCGTAAAATATTAACTAAAGTGCAAAGATAATTTATCCTCACATGTATATCTGTTTATACAGATACATTTTATACATGCAAATATGTCTTCTTGTTAGTGCAAGGAATAATAAGTCTTTAATGTATTAATATAAGTACAAAGATATAAAAAAACATGCTATTTGCAATGAGATTTTAATTAATCCTTTCAGTTGATGTGGACTAGGCCAGTATAGCGAAGTCCAGTTAGCTTTCCAGCTAAGGCCCGCTCACTGCACTCCAGTGACTAGCTAGCTAATGAAGGGGGGATTACATCACACTAGTTAACAGTCCAAATGATTACAGTATTGATTTGACTGTTCAGTAATGTTGAGTTTAGTGCATGAATCATGACACCACAGATTTGAGTTCCTGGAGTTGTGAAGTATGCAATCGATATCTCGGATAAAAGATATATTTGGTTATATATCACTATGAAGGCCTTGGATAATTCTCTCTGTGCATCTCTTTCTTATGCACAACCTATATACTCAAACATATCGCTTTTTTCCTTTTAAATTGGTGTTGGCGTATATAAGTGACCCCACATAGACCACATTAATTGGAATGAAGCATGGACTTATGCAGCCAGTTCTGATATAAATTTATTAATTCATCATAATCTTGCATGTCAAATGTTATCATCATTGAGAAATTAGGCCTACATGTCAATTTTTTATAATTTTAGGCAATGACAGGGTATACACATACATGTCAATCTGATATTTTGAAGCAATGACAGGGCACAGACCTACATGTCAATTTCTTATATTTTGAGGCAATTTCTCCTGGGGAAACTGATCTTTTTTGGCAAAATCCATTCACACCACAACTATGGGGAGTTATCCAAAAAATTTAATTATAGCACCTGAATCAAAATGAAAAAGCATACTCTGTTGAATGCACTGGCCCCAAATATACTTAGTTGATTTTATAAATACGTATTTTGTCCATGTTTTCCAGGAATTGGGATGCATGTAATACTATTTTCTTTCAGATTTGACATATATGAAGATCTCACTCTTATGAAAAATATTATACCCTTATTTTATTAAAAATATATATTTTTCATTCAAAGAAAAAATAAACATGCAACTTGTTAAAGTAGTCAACTAATGATTGAGTGAAATACTTTGAGATCATGGGTCAGCACTTTGGAACAACACTGTACATCATAATTATCACAACAATGATAACACTAACAAATGCAATATAATTATATTAAAATAAATAGCTTTATATATCAATTAAAATAAAAATTATGATAACCACACTTTGTAACTTATCTACAATATAAGGAGCTACCAAAACACCAAGTGGATACTGAATATATATTTATTAAACCAGGCAAAATTTTTTGTTACCTTTTCTGTTTGAAGATCAACATTATCAATAAATACAACAGTTGTTCAAGATTCCTAACAAAGAAAATATATATACTGTATCACCAAAATTACTTGAAAAACTAGAGAACAATTATGGCATAGCAAATAAAATTTTAAATCTTTTTATACAGGGGGTTTCCTTAAAAACAAGTAAAAATTAAACACAGCTGAAATTTAACCAACTGCTGATGCAATAACTTCCGACACTTCAGGGTCATCTGATCGAACCGTCAACTGCATCGTGACACCGTCGGCAAGAGCCAGCTTAGCCCTGACCAACACTTCGTGTCCACCTCGATAAGTACCTACAACAGATATAAAAGTAAATGAGAAATTTTGATACATTACTGTAATATACTGTTTAACCAAAGCACAGAGAGAGAGAGAGAGAGAGAGAGAGAGAGAGAGAGAGAGAGAGAGAGAGAGAGAGAGAGAGAGAGAGAGAGAGAGAGAGAGAGTAATGTATTCTACACTGAAGGAAAGTTACATGCTTTTGAACAAAAACTTCTTAACAACAAAGGAACAGCAATGCAAAAAGATGAATATAATCCTTGCCTGCTAAATACAAGGTGTGGGCACTCTTTCCATCTGGAATTCGATCTGAACGGTCACACGGATGCATTCCTAGGAACTGCGTAATCTGCGTGACAGCTTCTTCTAAGGTGTTCATAGCAGAGAGTGCAAACGTATCTTCCAACTCATTGGCTGCCCCAAGTTCATCCCACCCAGCCGCGAAATTGCTGCGGGCTACACGCTGCACATGGTCGGCTACACTAATTTCAACATCTTCGAGCTGTCAAATAGAGACATTAAACACTGTAAAGAAAGTATACTTCTTACTAAAGAAAAAGGAGAGGAACTTGAATAATATTGAGGACAATTTTACACAAAACTAACCTCTTACGAGTTGCTGGAGGAAACCCTATCTCTCTTGCAGAGTACTCTCTATGAAACTAACTGGAGTATCTACACTATTTCTCATAGCATCCTGGCTGGTGCATCCTTTATTTATTTTATAACCATATGTATCAAAACTTGAAAAGTTTATAATCATACATCAAGTCAAAATTCTTCTTTCTCCTTAGGTTGAGCCAGTCATTCTACTTCAAAATATAAGTTAGATCTTATTTTATGTTACCACAAGTTAAAATTAATAATTACCAGAAACTTGAACTGTTTTAAAAGTCACTACACTATCTGCATTAAGTAAAAGGGTCAAAGGTGACAATACTCCACTTACTGTATAATCATCCTCATAACCATCATCTGTGTCAGGCTCGCCTGTAGCAGGATCACAGTCTCTAACTTTAAATTTGAGTGTTGCTGAAAAGGTACCTGAAATAAAAGAAAACAAAGCACATCATGAAATTCAAGATTTCAATCATATTAGAAATAATGCAAATAAAGCATTACAAGTGTTTGCAAAATATACCAAGAAATTAACTTCACTTAATAATGAGAAATATTAAAAAAATACTCTTACAAAAATATAAAAGAAACATTGCAACTACAAACTGAATAGTAAAGGCCTTTTTTAACACCAATAGCAAAAGAAAACCAAGTAATTGCATCATTACTAGTTGTAGTACTTAATAAAGAGGAGGATAAAACAAGAATTTGTTGTGAAACCTTGGTGAATGGTTGAAAATGCACTTAGAATTTTTTAACTTTATATGGACTACACTATCTATCCTCTTTGTCAGTAGTTTCATTCCCACTGACAATGAGGACAGTAGTTGGCATACAGCTTAAGGATTTTAGGTGTATTAATACCATGACTTACATAAAAAAAAATTTCTTATTTCACCCTTAACCAATTTGTAACTAACTAGACAACAAAAGAAATGGCTGCAATAGATAAGGCAGGAAACAATGAAGTGGGGGCTAGGTGGAAGGTACAAAGCACATGTGAAAGACTTACCAGTTGTAGACATAATATCTTGTGGAATACTTAAGAGGGTATAACAAGAACCAGGCTGTGAATAAGGCAGGGAGTGGCATGGGATGGAGACCTCCACATCCCACCCATCTCCTTCTACAACCACATTAACGTCTTCTAATAGTTGGTCATTTAGGGTGTTGGTGCAATCAAACTGTCAATATACAGAAAAATACACAATTCAATTTTATATGGTTTAAAGACTTTTTCTACATATATGAACTACAAAGAGGATACAGGCTGAAATATTCACGAGGTAAAAGTAAACTAAACATGAATAAAGTGACTGGTATGATGGGCTTAAACTTCCTTGTTCCATATATACAGAAATCCATATTCCACTTATATAAACAAAACATAGCTACAACAGTTTCAATGTTGCATTCATCTTACATGACCAACACACCAACACTGAAACCTATTTCAAAATGGGCTGAAGTAACATACATCAGAATCATTCTGGAGACATTCAAGTCTTCTCTCCCACCGCTATCCCTACATTAAGGGGTCAGTTGCCTGATGCACCTTCTCCACTGCCTTCTATCAAAGGCATCATCCTCCACCAAAACTCTTCTCTCTATATCGTCCTTCACTTTATCTCGCCATCTAATTCTCCGTTTCCCTCTTGATCTTCTTCCTCTAACAGGTTCCTCCCAAGCCCCCTTCAATCCCTCCTCGTCATCCATCCTCAACACATGCCCATACCACCTCAATTGTGACTCTCTTATTACCTTTGTAATCTTTACTAAGCCTGCCGTCTTATTTTGTCATTTTCCAATCTCTCAAGCAGTAATTATTCCCATAATCCACCTCAACATTCTCGTCTCTGTTCTCTCAAGCTTTACTTCCTCTTTTCTTCTTAGAGCCCATGTTTCCGATCCATGCATTAACACTGATATTATCCCTGTTCTATAAATCTTGACTTACAGGTTTTTTATCGCATACATCTCCAGCTACCTCTCTCCACTTCCCCCCTGCAGCTTTTATCCTACTATCAACTTCAGCCTCACATCCTCCCTCTCAGCTTAAAGTAGATCTTAAAGTATTCAAACTTTTCCACCCATTTTATAATTAAGCCTCTTCTTTCTTGCATTGCTATTCTGCCTCTACCTTTCCTACTGCTCACCAAAACCTCTGTTTTATTTACATGCACCTTTAAGCCACACACCTCTCAAGATTCCTGCCACTCCCCGACCCTTCTCTGTAGGTCTTCCTTATTTTTGGTAGTACAGTGGTCCCGCCACCCCCGTATTCGCGGGGGATGAGTACCAGGGTTCCCCCGTTAATAGTTAGAACCCACGAATAGTTGGAACCCCTATAATAACACTTAAAATGGCCTATTTTGTTAGTTAAAACTCAAAAAAAAAACCATGAAAAATTTTTATACCCGGATTTTCTAAGTTTTATCACAAATGTGCAGTTAATGGTGAAATTGATAAAAAAAAAGGAATTTTTGGATATTTCTCATAGAAAAATACTGCGTGCAGGCAAATTTCCCGCCAATAATGGAGGAACATGTTCTAGAAAAACCGCGAATGCGTGAGTCTGCAAATCCGGAGAACTCGAATATGGAATATGGGGGCCCACTGGATTATAATTGAATATTTCAGTTCAGTCAGAGTTCTTTTATTTTTATTGTTATTATTATCTTCTGCATTGGTGACATGTGGTTGATGTTCAATGTATGGGAAACGTGTTTGAAGTTAGAAAATGTCTTTATGTATTTGTGTTGTGATGTCATAGGATGTAATGTCATAGAAGACAAGATGGTGGCTTGGACTCCGGATGCAAATTGACAATTTGTGGGGAATCGTAACTATAGTAGATTCACATCAACCATGCATCTGATGCCTAGGCCAGTCCTTTATGATGCTCCTGATAGGCCAATCATAGGGCTGGAAACTCTCAGTCTCTTGAGAATTCACATAGGCAGGGTTCCACCTCTCCTGAAGGATACTTTTGAAAGACATATCCCTCAGGAGAGGTGGAACATACATCTTGCCTATGTGAACTCTCGAGAGACTGAGAATTTCCAACCCTGTGACTGGCTCATCAACAGCCAATCAGGAGTGTCGTAAAGGACTGGCATAGACATCAGATGCGCGGTTAATGTGAATCTACTATAGCACGCATTGTCATGGATTTGAGTCAGGAAAAAATACAAAGAGAAGGATGGAGTGGACAATTTCAAGATTGGCAAGTGGTGTTTGGAGAAGTAAATTAACCCGAGATAGGGACAACAATGAGCTTAAAAGGGAAAGCCCTAGAAGTAGTAGAAGGAATAGACAGAGATGAACTTAAGGGTACAGAGGGTTCAAAGATAATCCTATTCAAACTAGATGAAGTCTATCTAAAAAGACATGCTAATGGAGAATTACAGTAAAATGAAAAACTATTTTAAAATAGGAAGAGAATCAAGTGAAAACACGAGACTTTTTAACTAGCTACGAAAAGGCAGAATTAAAGTGTAACAGAGCAATGGGGAAAAGCATGTTTGAAGGAGACGTCAAGGGTTTTCATGTATTGGAACAAGCAAATCTCTCAGAAAATAAAAAACAAATGGTATTAACAGCTTGTGGTCAAGGAAAGTTAAAATATAAAACTAAAATATAAAAGTCGCAAATAATGAAAAGAATAGGGAATAAAGAGGAATTGGAATGGTGGGCGTCAGAAGGCAATGCGAATTCTGGGAGGGAGGGAGGGAAAACCAGAGATATCGGGGAACATGGAACCGAGGTACAGGAAAGTAACATTATGTGCAATATGCAACTCGGAATGGCATTGGACTAGGAATTGTCCTCAGAATTTGTATAACAGGAAGAAAACAGAAACAAAACAAGAAGAAAATAAGCAGAAAACAGAAACTGGGCCAGAAGAAGTTTATGTAGGAGAAGTTAGTAAAATAAAGACAAATCTTGAGAAGTGGTTGATGCAATTTTAGGCAAAGGATGTAAATTGACAGGTTGTAGGGAATTGTGACTCGCACGCATTGTCATGGGTTTGAGTCAGGAAGAGTTGAGGAGAATGAAGGATACTAGGACAGAGTCTAATAAAGTATTTAATTTTGGCAAGTCATCTTATAAGTCAAAAGGAGTAATGGAAATACCAGTGATACTGAAAAACAAGAAGTTTTATTTGAAGACAGAAATTCTGCAGGGTGATATACTGTTGCTAATAGGTAAGAAAACCATGAGCAAAATGGGTCTGACCATAAATTTGAAAGAAAACTGTGTTATAATAGAAGTATTAGGGGAAATGAAGGTAAAGTTAAGAGAAGGCAAACAGAGTCATTTAAGATTACTAATAAGGAGGAGGAAGGTAAAAGAATTATTACTGGAGGGTTGGAAGGGAAAGTGTCTGAGGGAAATTAAAAGCACAAGGAAGCAAAATAGAGTAATGGTTTGATAGAGAAAGAAAAAAAGGAAATAAAAAGTAATCACCAGATCATCGGCATACAACAACTCCCACAGCTCTTCATTCCTGATCTCTTCACTTTACACATCAATGACCAGTAAAAACAAAAATGGGTTTAATGCTGACCCCTGGTGCAATCATTAACTTGAAAGTATTCTGTTTCCCAAACTGCTGTAATTAGTTTTGTGCTCATTTTTGATATATCATCTTGACCAGCCTAACTAACTTTTCTGGGACTTTCCTCTTCCTCAAACACCAAAACATCACTTCTCTTGGGATTCTATCGTATGCTTTCTTCAGGTCTATCGATGCACAACAGAGGTCCTGGTTTCCCTCTACCCTCTTTTCCTGAAGCTGTCTTACTATGAGGATGGCCTCCACTGTCCCTCTTCCTCTCATGAATTCACACTGCTGTTTCCCAATCTTTACAATCTCTCTTTTAATCTCTCATCCAGTATCCTCTCTAAAACTTTCAATCCATGCTCTGTTAGTTTAATTCCCCTGTAGTTAACACAATCCATGACATCTCTCTTCTGCTTGTATATATATACCATTAGACTCTCCTCACAGTCTCTTGGCATTCCTTCCTCTTCCCATATAACTTTTAATAAATCCTGCAGCCATTTCTCCCCCTTTGTACCTAGTAACTTGAAAATTTCCATTGGAACTCTGATGGACCTGGTGCTTTACCATTCTTCATTTTACTTTATGTTCTCTCCACTTCTGTATCCTGTATCTCCATCACAGGTCCCTCCACCCTCTGTGCTTCCCCCATTTCCTCTCTCTCATTTTCAGTATCTAAAAGTTGTTCAATATAATCTCACCATCTCTTCTCAATGTCTTCGTCTCTTATACAATATATTTCCATCTCTATCCTTGATGTCATCCAATTTACCCAAATCCTGTCTCTGCCTTTTCCTCAAGTTTGAAATCTTAGTAGATATCATTTTCTCCTTCTCTTGTTCATTGCCTTTCATTCAAATGCTCTGTCGCCCTTCCAAGAGCCATACCTACCCTCCTCACATCTCTCTTCTCTTTTCTGTACTGTTACTCTGCACCCTGTGCTTGCCTTACTTTACAGTCCTTAAATGCTTTTGATTTTCTTTTACTTGATTATTGCACCTCTCCTTTCCACCACAACTTTCCTCCTCTTGACACTCCATAACCACTGGTTCTTCCCACCAGTTCCTCTGCTTCCCCCACACATTTCTCTTATGTCTGCCCAGATATTTTCCACTCTGTTACCCTGTAAAGATTCTACATCCCTCCTTTCTAGCCATCTCTCTCTCAGTCATTTTAATTTGCTCCCCCCATTTCCTCCTTTAAGGTCCCAAATCTTAATTCTAGATCTCCTGTTTCTCTTTTTGAGTTTCCTACCTCTCATTTTAAAATTCATGACTACCCACCTATATTGTTTAACACACACTTCTCCCCAAATCACTTTGCAAGTAGTTACACATTTTACCATTGCCTGTGTCACAGTTATTACTGTAATTACCACAGTACATTTTTAATGCAAAATTATAAGATATCAAATAGATTACCTACTTCACCATCAATCAACATAAAAAGTATTCTAAAATAATTTAACTGCATAAGAGAGAAGGATTACCTGTAACACAATATGATTCTGGAATGTGTGCTTAATACAGCGGACCATGTACTCTGTCTCTGATTCCGTGAGTTCCAAGGGCAATGACGACTTGAAAAGAGGGCCAAGGTGAGTGAACTGTGGAATACCAGCAAGCTGTTCGGCATACCTGGAAAAGCAAACAATTTCAACTTTGACTTAAATCAAGCAGGAATGGTCTTAATTCATCCTTAATTGAAGTAAGGTTCCATGAATTTCAAATCTACCTATTTGCAGTAAAGCTTCATTATCTTCAACATGAAAATTAGCTATTGTCAATGCATCTGAAACAAAATTACTGACTTCTCATGTGTAGGAATAACTCTTTCTTCTATCCTAGGTACGGGCTCCATGATACTTGGGGCTTTCTTCTCCTCTGCTGGCGGGGGAGCGGTAGGAATGGTCTTTGTGTCAAACGCAACAGAGGTGTCATTGTTGATGTACTGGCCAAGCGCTCTTTCCAAACTTGGCAGAGCAAACTGTTACAGAAATGAAATAACATCATTCAACTTTACAAGCTTCTTTACTTGACAAGATTTTAAAAGAGAAGCTCTGGGATATATGCTGTTTAGAGGGTGAAAAATACATTGAGATGGTTTGGGGATGTGAGGATTTGGCTATGTTGAGGCGAGATGATGTCATACACAAGAGAGGCACATCTACGGCAGAGGGTGTATATGATCAAAGAGTGGAGATCTACTAAATGTAAAGACACTGAGGAGAATGATAAAGTAAATATAATGTACTTGAGGCATCTCAGTTCCAAGTGCACAAAGTTAAAACTCTGGAATCTAAAGACCTACAAAAATAATGCACTGCAAATTTTGTACAATTTTGAGATATGTTAGCACCACATCCCTGAAATAAAAGACTTGGAGAACTAGGACCAGTTGAAGTGAAAGCTGATGATAAAAAGTGAAAGATGTACTTAATAAAATACAAATACTGTACTCAACTATTATGCTCTCAAGATAATGTAACTCACCTGAGGAGGATTTAAAATGTAGCGGTGAATGAGTGCAGAATCTCGCGTAGACAGAACAGCATGGTAATAGGTTGCTCTGTCTCTAACCTCATCTTCAGTGTCCATCATGCAACGTTTGAGGAGAACAAGGACGTTGTCCAGAAGAGAGTCACACTGTGCTCCAAACTTGGCAAGAACGGACACTGCTGCTGCTCGCACAGCTGCATTCTGTTGATTTGGATATTGTACTATTAATTTCTTATATAGTCATTTAGCAACTTGACTCCTCCACATTAATGACATACATACATATAAATTGCAAATTAATTTTTAAAAAGTAAAAATGAACCAAATTAATTCATATGAAAAGCTGGAAAACTGCTTCATAATGCTCTTCACTTTTTAATAATTTCTGATCTGTTAATTATTCTAGAATAAAAATATATTTACAACTGCTGATTATTCCTCATTTACAAAGTCATGCTGAATTTTTTTTTAAGTTTTATTTTTTTTATTTTGTGGAGGCAGACTTCAGGAAGGTAAGGGTCCTCCAGGCTTGCTCTGTATGAAATTGTGTGCATTCTGAATAATATATTAAATAAAATAGATGATGATGATGATGATCACCATTGTCCTAAACCATCTACCACCAGCAGTAGAAAAAAAAAAAAAAAAAAAAGGTTTTGTTGTAGGAAAAACCTACTATTTTACGATATCACTGTTCATCCTGAAAGGATGGCCTACCTAGATGATTGGCTAATCTGGTGAGCCACCAGAGAAGATTGCTGATGAAACCTGAGTGTGGTAGTCAACAGACTCCAGGTTGACTCCAGCCAAAAGGTGTCATAATAGGGACAAGTGTCACCTTACATCCAGCAGTTTTTCTGAGGTTGGGATGTTGGGCTACTCTTTGCAGACAGCTGTCTCTTCCTAACACAATCAAACCAGAATAGGGAAAGACCTAAAAAATCCCTTGCACTGCCCAGCTTTTGCCGACAACAGCTGGAACAAAGACTGGGTCGGTTACAGTTTGGGTCCATGGTAGAACTAATCCTGAGATTAGTGTGAATACAGGATTTAAATAGAATGGCTCTCACATGCCAGGAAAAGACTTTGAAATTGCCTTCATCTGAAAATAAGAAGACACTCTGTCCCTGGACTGATTGGCAAACTGGTTGACCTGACTCCATCGTTTGTACGAGTGATAATACATATGAAGTCTCCTTGACAGGTTGGGGAGTCCATTGACAGGATTGTCAGTTAGGGGGAAGATGGTCACCTGCCCTGGGACTCTTGGCTGTCTTCCTATCTCAGAAAATTGAAAAACTCCAAAAGCAATCCACACTGTCTTTTATCAAGAGGTTGGGCTCATGCTTTTGACCTCCTCTCCAGTCAGTAATTGCTAACATGCTTCCTCAATCCAAAAGTGGACCAGTTTGCCACATGCAGGAACCATCAACTTCCTGTGTATGTCTCTGAACCTGGACATTCAGGCAATAGCAAGGGATGCATTCCTACAAGACTGGAACAAATGGAGGAGACGCTACATTTCTCCTTAATTGTAACAAGATCTGGTGTAAAACAATGTGAAGAGGGAAATTTAATCGAAAAACACAATGAACAGAATAGCAAAGTGTGCCTGTGAAACACAATGGCACCAGCAGTGGTAAATTCCTATTTGACAACTGAAATTTTTATTATTACCATAATAACTTGATTTAACTACATCACCAAGCCAAATTTCTTGCCCAAAGGGATTTTTTTTAAATAACATCAAAACTGGAGCAGATGATTAAAGATTCTGAAGTTGAAGAACTGGGTAAAAGATCAAAGAAAACAGATGAAATGTAAAAAAAAAAAAAATGAAAGCAATACAGCTGTGGCTAAAGGGACACATCAGATGAACTTTAGTGGTAAACATGGTGCTCTATGGGGCCAAAGATGACCATGAGCTTGCTCTGTATACTGACTTCAGTGGAGTAAGGATGCTACAAAAGATGTCTCTACCGTGTATACTCCAAAAGATGAGACCAAGGTAGACTTAAAACACTTTGCAGGTCACACGACAGATAGTGATTCCTTCAATTGCACTCCTTGGACAAGCCTTTCCAGTGGCTGTCTGCTGACACCTGGGAGTGGACAATGGAGTGGCTGGGGGGGGGGGGGCATCTACTTGTTAGCAAACCCCACTGGTCTCACTTGGACTTTTGGCATGTCTTTTCCCAAGTTTGGGGGAGTATGACAGGTCAAAGAGAACTGACAGGACAGGTAGCCACTTCCTCTACTAGTACTGCACTATAACTTTTCACTTTCTCTGCAAACACTTTCTTAAAGACCATTTTAAGTGTCTTCATATTAACAACAGTAGTTAAGAGTAATATAAGAAACCCTTTCCTCTCCATATCAAATAAAATATGGTATTAGGCAAGGTAGTGCTCTGTCTACTTTATTATTTGCAGTTTATATGGATGAATTACACAAAATATTTGAAAAATTAAGGAGGATATACTATAGGTAGAAAGAATTATATACTATAGGTAGAAAGAATTAATCACTTTTTATGTACTGATGACTTAAAATTACTTAGTCCTTCAGTAGTGAAAGCCTTTCAAAACCAAACTGAAATGTGTATGCTGTCATTACCCTTAAGGTTAAGTCTACACAAAAAGATGCATTAACTATGGAAATCCTGAGATGTATGTGGACAAAGAAAAGTTGAATACTTTGGTAGTTGAATACTTTGGTATGCTTATCAACTGTGACCTTAGGGACGATAAGCATATCCATCATTATATCATGGCCAGTGTACGAGAGGCAACTTTTGGTCCGGGATTTGGAATTTTTGTGTGAGATACTAATGTTAAAGTTCACTTGTTTAAATCTTTCAGCACCTGGCTATATGGAATGCCACTCATTTTGAAAAGCAGAAAGGATACTCAACAAAATTCATGTCTGTTATAATTATTCCTTGAGACTTTATGAATAATTACAGGTTCTGTGGCAATTCTGAACATTTTGTTAAATGTGGTTTTCTTATCTTCCCAAACCTTTAAAGAAAAAGTTTGGTCTTTCTTAACAGTTTTTTATTATATTTTTTTTTATTTTGAGTTTCAAAATCATTTTGAAATGGAGTAATCACATTTTTAGTGAGTCTTAAAACATAAAAATTAGATATGTATCTAGTCTAGAAATACTTTATATGATTTAATTGATTAAGATTTTAATAAAAAAAAGTTTTAATACAAATATAAAGGTGTGCACTACTATTTATACGGTATTCTCTGTAAGGATAAGTGGACACAGTAATATCTCAATCTTTTGTGAAGTTAGGTTTCAGACCCGCTCACCAAAGTCAAATTTTCACATAAGTTTGGCACAGTGTAAAAATGCTAATATGTAAATGCTTATTTCCAGAGTTAAAACACGAAGCGTGACACTAATCATGCTCTCTAAGTATTAAGCTAACTTTTAAATGAAAATGAAGTTGCTGCAATTTCATTTAAAAGTTAGTTTAATATATTACCCTTAAAAAAACAAATAAATGGATGGTAAAAATATAGGAGCGAGTGAAAATTACTTGTACTATTTCTCTCTTCTTTTTCCCTTCCAATCAACCTATTTTTAGATCTTTATTGTCTCGATGTCTCTGTTCTAAAATTCCTTTATATGAACAAACAGTGCTTTTTATTTGGACTAAAATAACTCTTAGTTATGTCTCTCTGTTTATAGAATAGGCATTTACAGTTCTAGACGGTGAAGGTAAAATTTGATAAATTTTAAGATCAGTTTAAAATTATCTACCTTAACTATGAGAGAGAGGAGAGAGAGAGAGGAGAGAGTAGAGGAGGCACGGAGAGAGAGAAGTGGACGCAGGACGAGAGAGAGAGAGAGAGAGAGAGAGAGGAGAGAGAGAGAGAGAGAGAGAGAGAGAATCCACTGACCTGCTAATAGCAACACTTCCCCCACCTGTCACATTAAATTGACATATTTGACAGCTCTGGCTTTGAGCGAGTTAAACGATGATGAAGGAAGATTTTGTAATTACACTTATGACTTTTTTTTGTCTATCACAGTCATCCTATTCAACTGGGTGGTTTTTACAGTGTGGGGTTCTGGGTTGCATCCAGCCTCCTTAGGAGTCCATCACTTTTCTCGCTAAGTGCAGTTTTCAGGAGCACACTCTTCTGAATGAGTCCTGGAGCTACTTTGGCATCTAGTTTTTCCAGCTTTCTTTTCAAGGGTCTTGGGATCGTGCCTAGTGTTCCTATGATTATGGGTACAATTTCCACTGGCACGTCCCATATCACTGAGTGGGGCATATACATGAGTGGTATATGCAACCTTGAAATGAAGAAGGCAGCCAAAGAGTTGAAGGAGAAAGAGGGCTTCACCATTTGGCAGGCAGACAAGACCGCTGCCTTTGTCCTCATAGAGACAGACGAATATCACAAGAAACTTGATGATATCCTGTCACACTCCTCCAAGTTCGAATGGCTTTCCTGCAACCTAACTGATGATATAAAGTGGGATGCCAACAATATCATGAGTGCTGTCAATGCTGCAACTAATGCTGTGCATCTCCCCCCCATCCAAGGAGATTTCGGATTAGGTTACCAATATGGTAATGTGAAGAATCATAAAGAGGGCAACCCCCTCCGCCCAATCATCAGCCAGACGCCTGCACCTACTTACGCCTTGGCAAAATGCCTAAACCATATTCTGACCCTCTACATCCTGTGTATCTAGAGTTTTTTATTATCTGCCGAGCTCCTAAAGAAGATCAAGGATTATCCAGGCACTGGCACTATGGTTTCTCTCGATGTGGAATCTTTTTATAAATGTCCCTGTTGATGAGACTATAGATCTTATCCTTGACCGAGTCTATAATGATGAATCGACCCCTCCCCTCAACATCCCAGTCATCACTGCGAGCCCTTTTGGACATCTGTACGAAGAGGGCCCCCCTTCTCCCACTGAGGACATATGTACCAGCAGAAAGATGGCATAGCGATGGGATCCCCATTAGGACTCCTATTTGCCAATTTCTACACAGGCACAGTTCAGGAACAAGTCTTCACCCGGATCCAGTGCCACCATAAATATGCTAGTTATATCGATGACATTTTCGTTTAAGTGGACGCTCAGGATGAGGTTGAAGCCCTTCGTTGCATGTGCCAGCAGTTCAGTGTGCTGAATTATACAACAGAATTCACTGCCAATGACAGGCTTCCCTTTCTTGATGTACTTGTCTCGAAGACAGAAGACGGCCTTAGGACTTCTGTTTTCAGAAAGAAAACTAATTCAGGAACGTGCCTTAATGGCAAAAGCGAGTGCCCTGTAATTTCAATAATATCACAGTCAGGGATTACGTACAATGGGCCCTGTCCCACTGCTCTACCTGGCAGGAAATGCATCAAGAATTAGACAGAGCTTCCCTAGTACTTGTAAACAATGGGTCCTCTAATAAGCTCATTAACCATGAGATCAAGCTCTTGAAAAATGGTATAATAATGAAGACACCTAAGAAGAAAAAGACACCATCACCTCATACTACAAGACCTCTAGTATGCACTCTAAGTACCAGGAGGAGGAGAATGCCATTAAGAAGATTGTGATGGAAAATGTCACTTACACTGAGGAAAAAAAAAGCATAGAGCTTCTTGTATATTACAAGAATAAAAGAACACAGGACTTGATAATGCAGAACAACACCTCCCCCCCACCAGGAGACCCGCTGCAGTCTTCCAGTGCAGTACAGTAGTACCCCCGTATTAAGGGGGAACGCGTACCAGAGCTCCCATGAATAGTTAGAACTCGCGAATAGTTGGAACCCCTATAATAACACTGAAAACAGCCTATTTTGTTAGTTAAAACTCAAGAAAAATCCACTAAAAATTTTAATACTTGGTTTTTTTAATAGTTTTATAACAAAAAGTGCATTTTATGATGAAATTGATAAAAAAAAAAGAATGTGGATATTTCTCATAGAAAAATACTGCAAATATGCGAATTTTCCAGGAATAATGCGGGGAAATGTTCCTGATAGAAATCCGCAAATGTGCGAGTCCACGAATCTGGAGAACGCGAATACGGGGGGTCCACTGTATACCAATATCAATGCCCTATCCGTGGATGTGTTGGAACATACACTTGCATGACTACTGTGCGGCTCGCAAAGAGGATTTCATGTCGTGTACAAGAGGGCGCTACCAAGAACTATGCCCTCACTTTTCCCGTAACAGCATTATCAACACCACCACCATCATCGGCAATGCCTCACACCCAAGAAGACTATGCTTGCTGAAAGCCATACTCATCCTTGACAAGAAGCCATCTTTGAATACCACTCAAGTCCTTCCTACTCCCTACTAGCGTAAGGACAAGCCCAACCAAGATGACATAGTATTACTAAATACAGACAGCCCTCGGTTAACGACAGGGGTACTGGGGATTCCATTCCTGGAGGACTGATGCTAGGTGAAAATCGACGCTAACCAAAATTCAAGTCTACGGAAGCCATAATTCCCCTTACAGTGCCCTAGACTTGTTAATGATGCTTTGACAGTGTTACGGCTACATATTATGCCCAAATATGCAATAACTCTTTAATCAAAATGTGGAATTTCATTTGCCTAAACATTTACTATGGTCTGCATGGCAGTTCTACAAATTTTTGTCAGATTCGATGAACTTATTGCTAATTCTTGGCTTAGTATAAGAGAGAGAGGAGAGAGAGAGAGAGAGAGAGAGAGAGAGAGAGAGAGAGAGAGAGAGAAACTTTTTCAGGCTGCTAATGTTTCCTCCATCTCTATTTACCATATCTTCAAGTTAAATAAATTAAAAAAGCAAAAGAGACGATAAAAGAATTGTTAGTAACATTACTATAATCGTTGCTTAAACGCTACGCTCATACACAACTGAACAAAAACAGTTGTTTTGCTACAACCACCAAACCAGATGATAACATTTTGCTTGCATTTCAGCAATCGTATGATAGTAAAAAATTACCGCAGTTATGTTGCAAATGACGTTAAGTAGAACAGGACTTAAGTATTTTTGCATTATACCTTTATTTGTTATGGAGAAAATATTGGCAAGCAATATAGCACTGCTAAGTTTAAGCTGCAGTTGTAGCTGAACTTGAGAAGAAGAAAAATGAATGTTCACAGTGGTAATGACTATAAATTATAGTGCATCAGCAACATGGATGAAACTCAATTGCAACTAATAGTAGAGAAAAAAGTATTTTTATAAAAAATACAAGTCATGAAAGAACATATTTTACCATTTCCATGCCGATGAAAGATAAATACGTAAATCTTGTACGTATTATGAAATGTAGAAGGAAAATAATGAATGGAATCTGTTTTTTACACAAAAAAGGCTCCGGACAATCTATTAAAAAAAAAAAATTGAATTCACAACAGGCATACTTGGGCCATAGTTTAACTTAGAAGCACTTCATATAAATAATCTTGTCCCAAATAAATAGTTTCTAAAGATCTATTTACAAAATAGAAGCAAGAAAATCACTCTGAATCCAGCTAAATAGGGCAAAATAACCCTGCATCTGCCCTCAGCTGATTTTTCCAGACCAAAACATAGATCGCTTTGTTTGTATTTTATAATAATATACACAGTAATATGAGACTACACGCAGTATTATTAGACACAGTGAATAAAAGCATAACTTTTTAAAAGAGCCAAGGAAAAAATGCATATTAGTTATGTTTGTATTTTATGAGGGTCTCTCAGTGCTTTGGCAAGTACCAAAATACGTACCAATAACCAGACAACAGCGCCATCTATCAATGTAAAAAATAACTATGTCTAGTTCACGTATTTAAGTAAATTTTAAACTTAAAAACACTTCATATAAACAAAAATAACCTTGTCACACATAAATAGTTTCTATAGATTAATTTATGCTAAATAATCTTACCTCTGCCCTCAGCTGATTTTTCCACACCAAAACATGATCGGTTTGCTTGCATATTTTATGATACAATAGTAATATAAGACTACATACAGTATTATTGGATACGCAAAGTAAAGGGTAACTTTTTAAAATAGTCAAGAAAAAGATGCATATTCGCTGTTTGTATTTTATGAGGCGGTCTCGGCACTTAGCCTAAGCCACCAACAACCAGACAACAGTGCTATAAACCCTACGGAGGGTAAAACCTAGTTATGAATATATTGAACAAGCAACGTAATACCGAAATGCTGCTAACCGAGGGCTGCCTGTAATACCATACCAGATACGACCACTGAACAACACAATGACAATTCGGCAAGTAAAGACATCATGCAACTGCCTCCTCCAACCAATCAGAATCCTGCACAGAGAGGCGCCCTTCCCTTACAATGGTGTGGGTCCTGATTTTGAGTCATTAGCTGGGATCAACAGAAGAAGAAGAAGAAGAAGAAGAAGAAGAAGAAGAAGAAGAAGAAGAAGAAGAAGAAGAAGAGCAGCATTCCTCCACCTGTCACATTAAATTGACATATTTGACAGCTCTGTCTTTGAGCTTCTCTTCCAGTTAAAAGATGAAGAACAGGATATTTTGTTTCTTTAGAATATTTGTTTCTTTAAAATACTATCACATACGAATTTTGTAATTCCAGTTACATTATGTACCATAACAATTCTCTTATCTTGGTAAAAGTGAGGGAGAGAATTATTTTTATTTAATGTTATGTTATTTAATTTACACATAAAAGCTTAAAATCTAAAAATTAAATAAAAATTAAACTCTTTTGCATGGCTTCTTGGGGATTTGCAAATGTTTGCGTGTCTCTGAAAAACTTGTATATATGATAATTACTTAGATCCAATGAAGAATTGCGCTTTTGTGAATTCGTGTAACTGACCACGTAAGATTGAGGTATTACTGTATGTAAATTCTTATCTAGTGTATGCAAAAGACTTTTAACTGAAATAAAGAATTCAATTGAATCCAATAAACTGTTGGAATAAGATACTAATTTCACTTTAGAGTATGAAACCATTTTCAAGCATTTCAATAAAGTATTTTATAAACACAAAATTTCACTGTTCAAAATTTTACTATGAGGTTCATTTCAAATATTACCCATTACTTTATACATATGTTAATTTCACTGGTACTATTAGCATTTATGAAGCAGTAGTTTACATTGTGTGAGGAGCTATAATTTGATATAAGGTGATAAAATGACCCAACACTTGACACTAACCTCAAGAATGACTCTGTTATAGACGAAGCGGATGTAACGAGCAGGCTGTCGAGTGCGAGGGCCTTCACGTCCAAGCAGGTGTAATATACGCACAGCCAAAGTCGTATGTTCACAGTCCTCGATGAATTCACACAAGTGGTCAAGACCTGCATGAAACATATATAATGAAGACATGGTCTGAAATTCTTCAAGGTGAATTCTCCTTGATTGATGACTAAGTCAAACAGGGCAAGTAAAGTTATAAGAAGCTCTGGGACTGGAGTGGTACTCCAGAACCTTATGTGCTGGATATGGCAATATTTACATAGATAATCATGTACTGAATATTAGTGCTATAGCACTTTTCCACATTTACAATTTCATGAAAGTGTCTGAACCAATAAATTTAACTAAAGTCAAAAATACAGATACTCAAATGAATTCTTCCTTTTGATGCAAAGTCCAATGGGGCAAGTCAAATATTCCCATATCTAGTCAAAGCTGACACCTAAAAAGTTCACACTAAATAACAATGGCCATTTCTTAACATTCAAAAGAAAATAGTAATCAGAAGACAGGCTAACTACATATCTTCAATGTGAAGAGTAGACATACAGACATTATACATATTTTCATGGAGAGGAATCCTGTCCTGAGAAGTTTTAATCATTTTTGAAAGTCCTGAGAAATGTTAACCATTTTTTTAAAACTAAATATGTACTAACTTATATCGCTTTAATTTTTCATTTCTGATTCTGCTTTTTCAAGCTTTTGCCAGTGCTCTGCTATATATTAGAATATACAGGCAGTCCCCGGGGTTACGACGGTGTCGGCTTACGATGTTCCGAGGTTACGACGCTTGTCAATAGACGTTATTTCCAGGGTTACAACGCCTACAACGCTCATCTGGGAGATGAAATATGACACCAAAAATGCAAAATAATCAATATTTGAAGGTTTTTTTTTATGATAAATGCCATAAGAATGCAGTTTACACAGTTTTCAATGCACCCAAAGCATTAAAAGTAAGGTTTTCTTAGGATTTTTGACAATGTTCCAGCTTAGGACAATTTTCAGCTTACGACGCGTCTCAAGAACGGATCCCCCGTCGTAACCCGAGGACCGCCTATACTTCCAATGTGAATCTGCAGCAGCCTCTAAGATGAGCATGGGGACTTGAAACAAGTGGCAGCTTAAGCTTGAGTATGGCAGCATATAGAAGTTTTGCTTATTCATCCTTGAAGACTTGAAGAAGGACCAGAGACAAATGAAGATTTGCCAGTAAATGTAGAAGCCACATGTGCTTTGGCACTTTAAGAAATTTAAGAAGCTTGTACCAGAAAATATAGTTTGATAATAAAACACTGGCATTCTATGGTCCAAGAACCCCTGTGGTTCGGCTCGATTTTAAATCAGCAGCCATTAGTTCACTGCGCCGTCACCAGGGTGGCGCCACAAGTTTAGTACTGTAGTTGACTTACAATTAGGCTAACATGGGAAGGTAGCTTAAATATGTTAAATCAAAGTACACCCAAGAAAATTATACATTATAAAATGATGAAGTTAAAAAACATGAGTAATAAAAAGCAGTGTCAGAATGTAGCCAAATAGCAGGCTAAGTCGAAAACTAGGCTATTTGTATGTGGAATTACCTTGCAAGTTGCAAGACTATATTTACCTATAGGCTTCATTTTTTAGGGATGTATTCTATATTCTGGGATTTTCTGTGGTCTGTCAGTGACCTGGTCCCAAGGTTTCCGTTTTTAAGAAGTTGGAGTGTATTAAAGTTAGCTTGTAACTCAGAGCTGATAAGCGAGTCAGCATTTAAACATAAGATCAGATGGCTGCCTGGATGACTGTCTAGTTACACAGTGGTTCTCAAAGTTTCCTGGCCCATGAACCCTTTCACCATATGTAAGAATGTCATTCCCACCCCCTTTTCAAAATTATCTGCCTCAAAAGGTTCATTCCAAATACTAATGCACCATTTTTCAGCAAACAGTTTGTAAATCGTACACAGAAACAAACTTTTTCGTACATATAGTAACATTACCCCTGATTCATGGGATGCCATTTTCTTTTTCCCTCAGAGTAAAATACGTTTTCTTTGGTCACTAGGTAAACTTCTTTCTTTGGTCACTAGGTAAACTTCATAAGTCTGTTATATCAAAGGCAGGCACACAGTTCAATGAAACTAAGAAAACATGTATGTACATACGTAATGTCTGCAGAGGGTGAAGGTAAAATTCAATCAATTTAAAATCATGTACTTGTGTGAAGTACGTCATGAGAGGTAAAACTCTGGAGGGATATCATCTTTAAATAGTGCGAATGAGAACATCTTCTGTATGTGCTGTAATTACGTAACATAGTACATACAGATTGTACCAGTACTTTTCTCCAAGGTTATGATAATAATTTTCACAGAACAACAACTCTGTTATGTCTCTGATAAGTTTTACTAGTTGATCATGAAGGTCTTATATAGTGACAAGCACTGTGACTTACGTACTGCCTTTGCACATATTTTCAAAAATATAAATAGCATACACAGAATCTCCATATTGATTTTACAATAAAAAGCATGAAAACGTAAATTAGTATACTAGTACATACTTCAGAAATTAAACAAAGTTTCTGAAGTTGTATCATCTTAAAAGTGCGGTAACTTTGCAAATGGGTATTGCATCTTGTAAAAGTATGTATATGCACTAATTGTAGGTGCTGGAATTACCTTTGTATCATATTCATGCATGTACAAAAATAAAAATTTTTTAACAAAGATTTTATACAGAAAGGCTTTAAAACTTAAACATTTACATAATAAATTAAACATAAAGACTCTTGCAGGGTTGTGCAGTGTTCTTGGAGGATTCGCAAATATTTGCGCTATTGTGAAAAACTTGCATATGATAGTTAGGTTTCAATGAAAAGTTTGCGCTATTGTGAATTTGCGCAATTTGAATTGTGTAAGTTTGGGGTTTTACTGTGATTGAAAAAAATATGAACAGGGATTTTTTGGGTTGGCTGGAACAAATTATCCTGATTCCATTTATTTCTTATGGGGATACTTGTTTCATATTTTGAACAGCATTCTGGAATGGATTAAGTTCAAAGTCTGAGGCACTACTGTATGTACCTTAATGCTCATCAAAATATTAAAACCAATTATTTAAAACAAAAAACCTAATGGATGGCTCTTTCTCAGGTTCAAGAAAAGACTACAGTCAAACCTCAGATTTGTACACCCTGGTTTTTTGTACAATTCGGTTTTTGTAAAGTTTTTTCTAACAAGTGACTAGAAGAAAGGCAAAGGTTCCTGGGAAAGTCATCACACTAGGTCAAGAGGGGTAGCAGTGGTTTGGAGTTTACTTTTGATAATAGCATTTTAATAAATAGTTTCTAAAACAGCTAACCACTGTGTCGAGCATTTTTAGAAAGTTCATTTTAAGTCAACTTTACATTTTTCAGCAAGTTCTCACAAGATGGAAAATTGGGGAATTGACATCCTGATACCTGCTCTAAAAGTTATCTTGCCATGACAATCTAAATGTAGTTTGAGGAGTCTTTTTGAAGATCCTATGTATTTTCCAAGATTACATCTTGGCCAAGAATACAAATACTCTACAGTATATTAGAAGTCATACAGGGACTAGTTTATCTTTAATTTTGAACAGACATACAATAGTCAGTGGATTAACTAGAGAAATTTGACATTTTATGGCTGGGCAGTATTGTTTAATCAACCACTTCACCTCTGAAAAACCCTTTATGCAGAAATGGAATACTTGTATAAAATGCCATCCATGGTATACAGTGGGAACCCTGGTCTCGGGCGGGAATTCTTTATCTAAAATTTTTTAAGATACATGTATTTAAAAAAAGATTGTGTTAGGAAAACAACTGTTAGTAAAATATTGCTGGAGAAAGAGAATTTCTTGATAGAATCCATACCAACCTTTTACACCATATATATATAATAGTGCATCACTATAGGCAGTACAATTATTTTACAAGGGTTGCACTTTTTCTTTTATTTCCACGAATAAAAATGAGGATTATTAACACACAAAATAAGACAATATGTAGAGGGACTTCTTACCTTTCTCTTTTGCTTCGGGGTTATCTTCTATAATAGTGATAATAGTGCTAGCAATGGCTTCCTTGTAAGGCAGACCACCTTCACTGCGTAGCATGTCAGCAAGTTGGTACATGAGAACTGCTTGCTTCTTTGGGTATTTGAGGGCTAGAGCACGCAATGCCTGTTGAAAATTAGACAAAAATTCTTTCTTATTCACTTTACTGTACTATAACACCACATACCTATATAGAATGCAAGACATTTGGAGCAGATAACCTTCATCATAACAAAACAGTTGTTGAAAAGTCTCAAAAGCGTACAAGAAAAAATGGATTGAAACAAACATAGTACCCCAGTTAGACAGAGAAAAATTCTAGGAACATAATTTTGAAAATATTTTAAAATTTTGCTCGTAACAGGTGCAGCCCAGCAGCATACAACCTGGCAGCAAGAGAGAAAGACCAAATTACAATAGCCTAACTTTATCCCATCTTCTATTAAATAAGTTTAAAAAAAGCAAAAGAGAATTATGAAAGTTTTGTTTAAATGTTTTACCCTTTTGATAAATGTGTACAGCCATGAACAACCGAACAAGAGACAACATTTTGTGATGTACAACCGAATTGGATAACAACATCTACTTGGCTTGTTTTTCAACCATCGTACGATAGTAAACAATTACCGCAATTATGTTATAAATAACGTTATGTATAATAGGACAGATATATTTTTAGGTAATAACCTTATTCGCTATAAATCAAAGATTACAGCAAGGAAACATACTGTTAAATTTAAACAAAGTTGTAGCTAGCTGAAGCTGAGAACACTTTTCGAGCTGCTAATGACTGTTATTGTGCATCGGTAACAAAGATAAAACTCCCGTAAACTTCTCTGATTAAACACAACCGAGGATAAAGTTGAGAGAGAATCATTTTAATCAAACTTCAGGTCTTGAAAGAATACAGTAAATGTTTTCACGTTGACAAAAGATAAATAATGTAACAGTAAAGATCGTACTACGAAGAAATCAAGTGAAAATAGCGAACGGAATCACGAAATTTTCATTACACAATAAACATGCCCACAAACCAATCTGTTAATGAAAAAAATAATTTAGTTCCCAACGAGACGTATTAAATTCATATTTAGACTTAAAATTAGCACGTCTCATAACGAAAAGATGACCTTGTCTCACGTAAGTAAAGTATCTAGATATTCTTTTATGCTAACAAGAAGCAAAACAATTCGCTCTGAATTGAGTTACATATGATGAAATACTCGTATTCACCATCAGCTGATTTCCAAACCAAAACATTGACCGCTTTGTTAGTATTTTATGATACAATACGTAATATGAGAATACGTACATACAATGTACGTAATAGGATAAGAGTAATGTATAATTTTTAAAAGATTTGCAGAAAAGATGCATATTTGTTATGTTTTTTATTGCATAATTATATGTAGGCATCAGCAGCCTGATAGGTAGCTCAATTATGCCGATATCGGTCCGAATGTGTCTGATTTACCATGGTAGCTATCATTGTATATGCTAGGCTACCTTGTTAATGTTATTCAATTTCTCTTTGTACTGAATTATCATGAGCCAATATGCATTGAACCTAGAGAATTAGCTGAAAATGTTATTGTTATAATACAATTAAGTTTGTTCATACTTACCTGGCAGATATATATATAGCTGTATTTTCTGACGTCCGACAGAATTTCAAAACTCGCGACACACGTAGTGGGCGGCCAGGTGGTAGTACCCATTCCCGCCGCTGGGAGGCGGATATCAGGAACCATTCCCATTTTCTATTCATATTTTATCCATGCCACTGTCTCCTGAGGGGAGGAGGGTGGGCACACTAATTATATATATCTGCCAGGTAAGTATGAACAAACTTAATTGTATTATAACAATAACATTTTGTTCATGAAACTTACCTGTCAGATATATATATAGCTGAATCCCACCTTCGGATGGTGGGAAGAGACAGAATAGGATTTTTAGGAAACTTAAATTAAGTAGATGATGTACATCTTGGTTCCTTACCTGTTAGCAAAGTAGACTCTGTGATTACTGTCACTTAAGCCTGCTTCTGCTTTAATCAGAGTTGCCAGCCAGGTGGAGACCTGTAGTGCTGGTGCGCTCTGGATGCTCTGGATGCTCTGTCAACGGGGACGTGACCTCAACGTGACAAGACCATCGAGCCAAACATATGAGGGCTACGAAGCAACTGACCACCACCTGACCAACTAACCTAAAAACCCCTGACAGTTAATCTAAAGAATGGGAGATTTTCACAGAAGATCTCACCATCAACCAAAAACACAACAATAAAACTAACCTATTCTAAGCTAAGGGATAGGGAGAGAGCTACCTTCAGCCCCCCCCCCCCAAAACTGTGTCCGCAGAAATGTATGGCCCCAAAGAACTACAGTTCTCGTAAATCGTTCTCACATCCCGAAGGTAATGTGAGGCGAATACGGAATTGCTCCTCCAAAAGGTGCTATCAAGGATATCCTTGATAGACATATTCCTTTGGAAGGCAAGAGAGGTAGCTATGGCTCTGACTTCGTGAGCTTTCACTTGTAAGAGGCTCAAATCAGTCTTCTGGCAAGATGAATGAGCCTCTTTAATGACGTCCCTCAGAAAGAAAGCCACAGCATTCTTTGACAAAGGCAATTCTGGTCTTTTCACCGAGCACCAGAGATTACCTGAGGGACCTCTTACCTCTTTAGTTCTGTGAATATAGAACTTGAGAGCCCTGACAGGGCACAGGGCTCTCTCTGGTTCTTGACCCACGAGACTCGACATACCTTTGATCTCAAAGCTCTTGGGCCAAGGGTTAGACGGGTTCTCATTCTTAACCAAGAAAGTTGGACTCAACGAGCAGACAGCGTTGTCCCCCTTGAAGCCCACTTGGCTACTGAACGCTTGGATTTCACTAACTCTCTTCGCCGTCGCCAGAGAAGTTAGAAAAAGCGCCGTAGAGACGCTTCGTGGAGAGGCTCAAAAGGACTTGACATTAAATGTTTAAGAAACACATCGAGGTTCCATGAAGGCGGTCTCGCTTGTGGAATCTTGGTGGTTTCAAATGATCTCAAGAGGTCGTGGAGATCCTTGTTGTCAGAGAGGTCCAGTCCTGTGTCGAAAAACGGCTGACAACATACTCTTATATCCCTTAATGGTCGGGACTGCCAATTTTTGCACATTTCATAAGAAAAGCAAAAAATCGGCTATCTGGTTCACAGAGGTCGTGGAAAAGGAAATTCCCTCCTTTCTGCACCATGCCCTGAAGGAGGCTCTTCTAGCATTAGCGATTGCTCTCGCAGCTGCTTTCGAAAAACCTCTCGCTCTGGACAACTTTTCGATAGTCTGAACGCAGTCAGATCCAGAGCGGAGAGGTTTTGGTGATACCTTTCGAAGTGAGGCTGTTTGAGTAGATCTCTCCTCCAGGGCAACGTCCTTGGGAAGTCCACAAGGAATGTCATGACCTCTGTGAACCATTCTCTTGCTGGCCACATCGGGGCGATCAGGGTCAACCTTGTCCCTTCTGAAGCTGCGAACTTCCTCATGACTTCCCCCATGATCTTGAATGGAGGAAAAGCGTAAAGGTCTAGGCCCGTCCAACTCCATAGCAATGCATCCACCGCAATTGCTCCTGGATCCAGGACCGGGGAGCAATACAGAGGAAGCCTCTTTGTCCTCGACGTCGCGAACAGGTCGACTAGAGGACGTCCCCACAACTTCCATAGTTGTTGACACACTTCTTGGTGTAAGGTCCACTCTGTTGGCAGGATTTGATCTTGTCGACTGAGAAGGTCCGCCCTGACGTTCTGTACCCCTGCGACGAATCTCGTCAGGATCTTGATCTGCTTCACATCTGCCCATAGCAGAACTTCCCTTGCCAGGTGAAAAAGGGGTCGGGAGTGAGTTCCTCCCTGATTCTTCAGATATGCAAGGGCTGTGGTGCTGTCCGAGTTGACTTGGATGACCTTGCCTGTCACTTTGTCTTCGAAGAACTGCAGCGACAGGAAGATCGCTGCTAGTTCTTTCACATTGATGTGCCAGGCTACCTGTTCCCCTCTCCAGGAGCCTGACACTTCCTCCCCTCCTAGTGTTGCTCCCCAACCGGAAATGGAAGCGTCTGAAAACAACACTAGGTCGGGGCTCAGAAGATTTAGGGATAAACCCTCTCGCAACTTCTGAGGGTCGAGCCACCATCTTAAGTGGCCTTTCACTGTATTTGAGATCTTCAAGATCGCATTCAGATCCTCCTTGGCTTTCCATTCTTCCGCTAGGAAAAATTGAAGAGGCCTGAGGTGCAGTCTTCCCAAGGAGACAAACATTTCCAGCGAGGAAATGGTGCCCAGCAGACTCATCCATTCCCTCGCCGAGCAAGTCTCTCTCCCTAGGAAGGCTGAGACTTTCTCTAAGCCTAGACGCTGACGTTCCTGGGACGGAAACGAAACGAAAAGAAAAAGCCACTGAATCCATCTGAATCCCCAGATACACGATGGACTGTGTCGGGGTCAGATGTGACTTTTCGGAGTTGACTAAAAGTCCCAGGGACTTTGCTAAGGCTCAAGTTGACTGAAGGTCCTTCAGACATTTTCCTTTCGACGATGCTCTGATCAACCAATCGTCGAGGTATAGGGATATTCTGATCCCTGAAGAATGTAACCACCTCGCTACATTCTTCATTATTACTGTAAAGACACCTCGTGGGGCCGAGCTGAGACCGAAACAAAGGGCTCTGAATTGCCATACTCTGTTTCCTAAGACGAATCTCAGGTACTTCCTTGAAAGAGGGGGGACGGGGGACGTGAAAGTACGCATCTTGCAGGTCTAGGGACACCATCCAGTCGCCAGGTCTCAAGGCTCCTAGCACTGACTGAGACGTCTCCATCTTGAACTTGCTTTTTTCTACAAAAAGATTGAGCCTGCTTACATCCAGGACTGGGCGCCAACCCGACGACTGCTTCGGTACCAGGAAAATTCTGTTGTAGAAGCCTGGTGACCCCAGGTCCACGACTTGCTCCACCGCTCTTTTTTCGATCATCTGATCTAAAAGATCGAAAAGGATGCATTTCTTCTCTCCCTGATAAGACGGGGAAAGGTCTCTGGGAGTTGATGTTAGAGGAGGATGCAAAAGGGATCTTGTACCCTTGCTCTAAGATCTTGAGAGTCCAAGGGTCCGCCCCTCTCTGTCTCCATGCATCCGCAAAAAACTTCAGTCTGGCCCCGACTGGCGTCTGAAGGACATGTTCTTCATTTGGTTGACTTAGGTTTAAAGGAAGCTCTTCCTCTTGAAAGTCCTCTCCCTCGAGGGGCTGCTCTCGAGGGAGGAGCTCCACAAAAGGGTTTAACTTTCTTCGGAGGTCTCACAAACGATGATGTAGAAGGAACTGCTGGACGCCTCGAGGACTGTGCTAATAGGTCCTGGGTCGCCTTCTCCTGCAAACTAGTCGCTAGATCTTTTACCATCGTCTGGGGGAAGAGATGGTCCGAAAGAGGAGAAAAGAGCAATTCCGCTTTCTGAGCGGAAGTAACAGACTTTGCGGTGAAATTACAAAGAAGAGCCCTTTTCTTAAGGAAAACTGTTCCAAAGTGAGAAACTAGCTCTTCCGAACCATCCCTGACGGCCTTGTCCATACATGACAACACACTGGACAGCTCCCCCAGACTGAGAGAGTCAGGGCTTCTAGGACTGAAGGTCCAGAACTCCCCAAGCACCCAAGTCCAAGAAGTTTGAAGACTCCCAACGTGCGCAGCAGTCCTTTCAAGTGGTGGTCCGTCTCCGAAGGAGTCCAGGACACCTTTGCAGCTGATAAGAGGGACCTCCTCTGGGCGTCCACTAAGCTGGAGAAGTCCCCAAGTGCAGACGAAGGAACCTTCACACCCACGTCTTCCTTGGTCTCATACCAAACGCCTCCTTTCCAGGCGAGTCTAGAGGGAGGAAGGGCGAAAGTCGTCTTGCCCTGATCCTTCCTTCGAGTCATGAAGTCCTGGAGCTTCTTGAAAGCCCTCTTGGTTAAAAGAGAAGTCTTCATTTCAACAAACTCCGGTGTCTTGAATGACTTGGAAGACGAAAGTTGCGAGGGAGGAGACCTAGGAGCTGCCGGCTGAAACTTGTCCCGAAGGACGAACGTAAACAGCCAGCACAAGAACCTTATAGTCAGAGACAGACGAAACCAAAGGAGGTTCCTCTTCCACTGAGCTCGCTGGACTACTATGTTCCCCTTCTTCTCTAAGAGGAACCGGTGATCGTCCATCCGGAGAGGGCGTACGTCCAGCAGGTCTACGCTTAAACAAAGACTTCCGCTGCTTAGAAGTTGACGCTTCAGGCACGGACTCGTCCTTACGATGATCCTTCAACACTTGCAGAAGGAAGAACGTCTTGGGTGCGTCGAGCGTCCTGTGAAACGACGGAGACTGCCTTACTTCTAAATGAAGATATCTTATGCTTCTTGATAGCACTACTAAGACCGGAAGGTAAAGAGTCTCTATGCGCTCTAAGAAACTCCTTATGGGGAGACACGTCCCTCCGAGCGTCCACACGAGCGTCCTGACGAGAGGCCTCAAAAGCGTCCCGCTTCTCGTGAAAAGCGTCCTGCTTAGCATGGAAAGCGTCCTGCCTTGTTCGAAAAGCGTCCTGCTTAGAATGGAAAGCGTCCTGCCGAGCGTCCTCAAAAGCGTCCTGCTTCACGTAGAAAGCGTCTTGACGAAAGCGAAAAGCGTCCTGCTGAGCGCAAGCTATATCAGGAGAACGAGATCGGCGATGATCCGAAGGCGGGGAAAGAGACGAACGAGGAGAGAGAGAAGGAGACTGCTTCGTCCTCTTGACGGGCAGCCTGACGTCCTTTCTCCGCTTAGGCTCGACTGCTGCTGGGCGAGTCCTCTGAGCCATAAGGGTAGAAATCTGGTCCTGAAGGGACAAAAGAATATTCTTCGTAGGTGACGAAGGGACAAAAGAATATTCTTCGTAGGTGACGAACTAGAAGGGGCAGGACTGAACCTGCGAGAAGGCGAGGGGACGCCTCCTTCCTTCTCACAGGTACAGCTACCTGCTTCTCAGGGATACGCACCTGTGCGCGCAACCCAGCGTCCTCGTCGGAAGAGATTTTACCTCTCTTCTAAGGTGGAAGAGCGTCATAAGCGTCCTCTGAAGAAAGTGGCGATGCAGGACGTGAAGCGTCCTCAACACGAAACGTCCTTTTCAGTGGACGAGTGTCTCTCCGAGCGCTCCACCCCTTGCGCGGGGAGGACGCCTCGGAGGACGAAAAGCAGTCCTGAAGGATGCGCGCCCGTGCGCGCTCCTTGACAGCCTGGGACTTTGCAACAAGGCCTGCCGAAGGGACGCCAGATCGGTGGGGAGCCCCCGTAACCCTCTTGCGGCTTTCGACATACCCTCTCCCTGAGTCCTGGGAGTCCGATAGAGGTCTCAGCCTAGAGGCATTATTGGGCCGATCTGACGCCCCCTCCACAACACTAGGGCACGATCACAAACTTTCACAGGGCCAGTTTCCAAGGCCAACACTTTAGATTCAAGAGTGCGCAGAGACTCGAGAATCAGAGAAAGGGCATTACCTTCTCCAGACACAGAAACAGGGCCCGAAGGCAACATCACAGGTTTAGGTGAAACAAAATCTACCGGTGTTAGAGGAGGAGAAATGTTACATTCCTTACCTTTTGTAGAACTGCTCCTGGAGGAAGCCCTCCTGACTCTATCACGCTCCAATTTACGCCGATAGGTCTCATACATTTCTCCATCCATCACGGTCAAATCCTTGCATTCATTGCACCGATCATCAACCAAACAAACATGCCCCCTGCATTCCATACAAACTGTGTGAGGATCAACTGAAGGTTTAAGAAGCCTCACCTTACATTCACTCCTCACACACACTCTGAAACTCCCTGTACTTGATCCTGACATCATGTACACAGAAAAGCCAATCCAAATTCAAAAAACAGTCCACTATTACGTGTGCCAATCCAACAATCCAGGGTCGATAACCAAAAGTCAATCCAGATACTTAGAAACGAAATAATCCAAAAATCCTAGACGGAGGTACTGCAAACAGTTGTTTACAGCACCGGCGACAGAAAAAATATGAATAGAAAATGGGAATGGTTCCTGATATCCGCCTCCCAGCGGCGGAATGGGTACTACCACCTGGCCGCCCACTACGTGTGCCGCGAGTTTTGAAATTCTGTCGGACGTCAGAAAATACAGCTATATAAATATCTGACAGGTAAGTTTCATGAACAAATTAATAATTATTATGCTGTACATATATGTATAAGTATACTGTGTAGTGTAGGGTAGCTACCCTATATGTAAAGATAGTACTGATTACATACCCAAGTGTAGGCTAGGCTATATTCGAGATACGATTTTTTCAACAAACGATTGGTTTTTCAGAACCTAACCCCATCATAAGTAGGCGAATACCTGTATAGTATTCTCTTCTACCATCCTCCTTGTGTGGCAAATCTACTGCTTTCTACTCATGGCATTTCTCTCTTTGGATATAATTACCTAAAGTTACCAACCTATTTGCTGTTAGCAGACAAAGCATACATTCTTAACAAGAAGAACATAAATGAGACAACAATCTTGGGCAAAACACTAACTAGATAACTGTAAACAAATATACAAGGGCTAGTACATTTAAAAATTAATACTATGGAAACAATACATAATCAAAATACATTACAGAACCTTAGTTTACAAGAGAAGCAGACAATTAGTATTGAGATCTCAATGACTGAGATGGTAGGAGCATGTAATGAGATGGAGAGCAAAGTAGTAGCAAGACAAAGAACCATTAAGAAGGTCCAGAAAATAATGGATAAAAAGGGGGCATAGATGAAGTTCTAACTTGAATATGAGTTCAGGCAGAAATGAGCAATCAGATGAGTGTGAAGAGAATCAATTTCACCTCTAACCCAAATGGAAAATAAGTTTAACCCAATAGCTGGTTTTATACAAGAATTTTTCTCTCCGATATATCTATTGCATACTGTTCGGTTAGGATTGCCATCTTTTTCTCACACAGCTTTCTTTTATCTCCATTTTTGTTGAAGTGTGTCCCTAGTATTTCCTCTACCACATTTGGGTGTAAACATGAGGCAAGGGTGAAAAAAAAATGATGTTTTCTCCCAAATAAGAACTTCACTTAGAAATGGACTGCTACACTACCATTATGCCTGAATCAGTTCTAAGCTATCTGACAACGACAATTTTGTTATTACAGAGACCTGTAAACAATGCTTCCTCGTTTCTCAAGCATGGAACAAATGAACATGAAAAGCAGAAAGCAATGCAGCTTGGAAATGCAGTTTGCAGTTCCCATGGTAAACAATACATCCTCTATAGCAGAGGTTCTCAAATTTTTATGACCTTGGCCCCCAACCAGCAGACCTGAGTTCTTATAGCTCCCTCTCTCAGCCAAAGTGAATTCTTGTTCTCAAGTCCCTCTCCCACTTATCCAGCCAACTTGAGTCCAGTTGCACCACTTAAGTTACTGCAATTTGGTAAGTAGACAAACTAATGACTGCAGTTTGGACAGGTCAATGATTCAGAACTCCTGCTCCATTATTTGGATGAAGATATCACTTGAAAAAAACCACAAATATTTACATGAAAACAAAGATTCCTTCCACATGCCGTCACTATCTTCCTTCAATGCTTTTGACTGTGATCCCTATGACTGGTGCTGAACCACCAACTTACGAATGTTTGGCTCTAGCATCGTAAAAGCAAGATGTAGATCTTTTTTCTCAATACTGAGGCAACTGTAACCCAACTAAAATAACCCAACTGAGCCAAAGTTGAGGTTAGAAAGACCAAAATTCTTACAAGTAGTGACACCCTCCATTTTTAACCTCATTTGGACTGGTGTGGCAATTTGAAAATATTAAGTTTTCTTCTTTGGGATAACAAATCCAAAAACCAGTATGGCGCTATTACTTGGACAAGGTCAGAGAATCAAGCTTTGCACTCCATCACTACTAGATCATCATCAAGCAGCTAGTTGTATGTAACTGACAAGGAAGGAAACTGATCAAACTCCTGTGTCCCTAGGCCCAAGAACAACAACTTCAGTCATTTGCTGTTTAGCTTTCATTTACCACAACTTGAGCATTTATGGATTATTGACCCTTGAAAAGATCATGCAATTTTCTATTCTTAATTAAAATCCTCATAAACATGCTACTCGAAGTAAATACCTAATTAGCCAATGCAGCTCATAAATGTACAAAATTAATTTACTTTCTTAACCCTTAGGAGCTGGGGTAATCGATCAATATGCAGCACCCTATGCCAGCAAAACTTTCAGGTTGGCAAATTTATGACAAAAACACATCAATGGAAAGAGGAAGATGTGCAAATGCACATGGTGAAAGAGACAAAAAATAAAAATTTCCATACCTTCCACGAGAAGTTGGGAATGACTATTTACAACCCCTTTAGGACCTCTTTTACAAGACAATCGTAAATTTGACCAACTTATGTGTTTTTTTAAATAAATAATTTTATTTCATTCTATAAAATCACAATTATAGCTCACACAATATCAAAAGAGATAAGAAATAAAATCTGTAACAAATTCTTAGCATACTTGCTGAAAATATTTACGTAAATGTATTGAGAACAAAGATTCAGTAACTTTTTTTTTATTTTGAACATGTTTTTTCTAATATCTCTTTGCAAAATTATATTTAAAACTGGTATACTATCGTAAAAGACAAGACCAAATACCAACAGCAACATCTTGGTTTGAGCAAATTTACGAAAAGACGTCATGTGAAAGACGCAGTGCATTCTCCCTTTAAGTGAAGTAGAACTTGAGTCCTAAGAAGCCAGACTCATGATTTAGCCAATGTCAAAGTTGCACTGGTGTCTAATATTGTTTATCTACAGGATCAATCCATCCACCACCCCAAACCTGTTATTAATACTCCCAAGGTGCAATCCGTCCATTACATTAAACTGGAAAGTGTTAAGGAATAAATAACTGATATTCATCTCCTGCCTGCACCTACAATGTATCTTTACATGCAAGTTTATTTGAAGCATCCCTTTGGGCCATGATGGCATTGCTTAAGACCAACTTTTTATTCACTCCCTTTGGTCTAGCTATCAAACTTCTTTATCAATAAGGATTATCAAAAGAAATCTACACTGTAGGTAAATTTCCATTAAAAACAAAATATCCTTACAACATCTGCAATGCTCATTTCTCAAAACAAATCAACCACTTAAGAAATAATGACTAGGAACTTACCTCAACAACCACCACCTTGAATTCGTCTGATATGTCATTGAGGAAAGAAGAGATAGACTTCATGAGTCTATCTACAGACCCTTCAGACCCAGTCTTTAGCAGGGTGGTGATTGCAAGAGTTGCAATTGATCTATTTACATCTTGTATTAAGTTTTCCAGATCCAAGTTGCAAGCTGTAACAGCACTGGGTTGAGTCATTGCCACTTTGCTCAGGGTACGGACAGCAGCAAATCTGAAAGTGGAGATAAACAAGAGACTTGTCAGGTTATCTTTGATATTTTTTTTATATCAGGCTTTCCTTTGACAAGGTTAGAAATGTAATATGCTCTTTCCCCATACATTTCTGTCATGTGCCCTTTCTTCCTGAATTCCCACCATTTCAATGATTTTCTAGGACGTCCTTATTTTATTAGTCCTACCTTACGAACAACCTTCTAGATAACTGTTCCTCTTACCTTCTTACCAAATACCTAACCTGACCTTGTAAAAACTTTGGTATAAAAAATTCAAATTTCTGAAACCATAAAATCTAAAGATAAATATTTTTACCTATGACCCCCATTACACACTAAAGCACTCATGTAAATTTGCTTTTTAGACCTCTCTGAAAACTTAGAAGTGAACTGTCCAAGATACAGACTGCTTAACATTTCTGCACATATTTTGCAAGAACCCTTAACATCTTACCAGCCTGCAAAACAACAAGCTTAGAAAAACTATAACTTTTACAAAAAGAATTCTACTCTAAAAGCCCTTTACATAATGGCCCAGAATATATATGTATATATTGTGTATATATATATATATATATATATATATATATATATATAATATATATATATATATATATATATATATATATATATATATATATAGTGGACACCCCCCTTCGTGTGCATATATATAATATATATATATTACAGTGTCGTTAAAGAATTAAGGAAATTATTCCAAAAGGCATTAACTTATAAAGAACTGAGAGAGTGGCACGGAAATGGAAAAGGGAACGAATAATGATTTTCAAGAAAGGATCTTGTTACTCCAAAACGACCAAGTCTTTTAGCCGTCAGGCATCTGGCTTGCATCTCCCAGGCATCTTCGAGAAATTGGAACTCAACTCGTCACACCTCATTACGCTTACACCAGTACACTTAGAAAGATTAATGGGTGCTCCCTTCTTGTGACAGGTTAGATGGGGCCAGGGAAAATTCCTATAGCCCATCTGGCATATGTTATAGAAGGAATTCTATGCTCCCTTGTTTAAAAAAGGGGAAGTGTTAACTCGAGAGCTCCACCCTTTCCAAGACTAGGCCTAGAGTCTTGGCAAATCAAAACCAGCGGTGCCAGATTGTAGGACAGCCCAAAAAGGGGTCTCAATGAATAAGCTATGAGGTTTCCAAAGGTACGCACCCCAAGAAGCCAAGGCATCAAGCAAGAGGCGTTTCCTAAATGAAGAGTCTACGAATCACTAGGGAACAAGTGACAGGAAGGCGGTTTTGTATAAAGTCTGTAGCCACTCAGACAAGAATTCTTTCAGAAGATGCCACACCCAGTCAAAATTCAAAAATCCAAAGGCGGTGCTAAGAAGATATCATCCTGATAAAAAGGCCAGACAGAGAAAGAGAAAGACAGAAGAGAAAAAGACAAGAGGGGAATCGAGTGGAGAAGGGGGAGAACGAGTGCAGAACAGAAGAGTGGCGCAGCAGCAGAACTGAGAAGAATAAGAAACAGAAGAGAGGGAAAAGTGCAGAAGTGTGGTGTGCAACAGACAGTGACAAGTGACTATCGTACTCAGTAAAATTCCCTCGTGCCTACAAACTCGTAATTGCAA
Source organism: Macrobrachium nipponense (assembly GCF_015104395.2). Lineage (NCBI taxonomy): Eukaryota > Metazoa > Arthropoda > Malacostraca > Decapoda > Palaemonidae > Macrobrachium > Macrobrachium nipponense. Next base: position 10,689,068 of record NC_061103.1, on the reverse strand, counting down.
CAAAGTGCCTTTCAAAGAAATAAGTTTTATTAGTCCAAGAGCCCAGAAACACATTGGTGGAAAATTTATAAGAACCCCTAGTAAAGAATAAACATATATAAGGACACATCAATTTAATTTTTTCCCAAAGTATATACCTATTAAGATAATTCCATAAGAACATTCAGCAAGGTGAGATTAAAATTAGATAATTCTATTTCCACAAATTACAGCCTCCACTCGGTGCACGTTACCTTAGGGCTGTGTGTTGGTAACTACTACCACATACATTACATACATACATACCATCATACCATCCACATACATACATACATTAATACATACATACATACACAATAATATATATATATATTATATTATAGATATATATATCTAATAATATATAACATAAATACATAATACATACCATACATACATACATACCTACATACATACATTACATACATACATACATACATACATACATACATACATACATACATACATACAGACATACATACAATATAAATTTTAAATTAATACTTTTTTTTTAATATATATATATATATATATATATATATATATATGTATATATATATGTATATATATATAGATATATATTATATATACTACATACATACATACATACCATACATACATACATACATACATACATACATCCATACATACATACTACATACATACATACATACATATATATACCATATATATATACATATAATATATATATATATATATAATATATAATATATATATATATATATATATATATATATATATATATATTATATATATATATACAATATACTATATACGTATATATATACATTTAATATATACATATATATATCATGTTATATATATATATAATATATATATATATATATATATATATATATATATATATATAATATATACGTAATATATATACTATATTACTATATATATACGATATATATATATCATATATAGATTATATTATCTATATAATATATATAAAATAATATAATAATATTTATTAAATAATATTATATTAATATATAATATATAATAATAATATATTAATTATATATTAAATATATATATATATATATATATATATATATATATATATATATATATATATATAGATATATATATATATAAGTGGTTATGTTTAAGTTTTAAAGTAATTTATAAGTTCTCATGCTTTTAAGTGTAAAATTGGTATGAAAATTGTGTATTAATATCACTATTTCACATATTGCTGCATGATACAAAGATAAACTAGCATACAGTAAATACAGTAAATGAATCTATCAAAACAGCTGTTGATATAAACCTACCTCTCTCTCTCTCTCTCTGAGTTTATTATTATTATAAAGGATTAGTTTATCCAGACCTCTGAGCCTAACAATGGCTCTTTTTGGGCTGGTTCTCTCACTGAGGTAATGTTTTTTTATGCATATGTAAAAATATGTTAATTTGTTTTGTATACTGTAGTTTTATAGATAAACTTGATGTTAATCTCATATTACTTTTTTTGCTTTATACAGTAAATTAAAGGTTATAAAAGAATAAATTGTATTCCCAGTCTTTCCTCTGAGGATCAGGCCAGGGGGTGTTGCCTAACTCTCAATTTTCTTGACATACTGACCAAGAAGGGGAGTTATGTTGCCCACTGATGGTCAAATAAAAAAAGCTAGGTGATTAGGTGGGGAAAGACCAAAGTAACATGAAAGGTAAAAAGGTAGAAAAAGATACAGTAGAGCCAAAATGATGCTGCTAAAGATCTTTTGTCATTCTATGTTGTATCATGCAAGGAAAACTATATGGGAATTTGTGTATGTGCAACCCTGAATTTGCAAAATATATATAAAAATTGCAGATCTATAACATACATTTTGAGGGTACTACCACATAAAACTTGACTTGTCAGCATACCTCAGGGTTGGCTTTGAGCTAGAGAGGAAGAGCTGTAGAACAGAGACAGCTGGTGCCAGGTCACGGGCAGAGGATTTCTTGAGGGTCACAATGGCATTGGCTGCTTCATAAATAACCATCTCAGCCTTATGGCGCAACATGGACTCAAGGAAATCAAACAGCCGAGAATCGGCATTTGCTTCATCTTCTTCGATGAGGCGCGCAACGATACGAATCTGGAATTAGATTTCATTATACAGTAATATCATATATCACTATATTACTATCAAGTATCTTAACACCTCTCTCAAGAGCTGGTTCATATGTTTTTTGTATATTATAGACCAAGTTTTGAAGACTAATTACTACATTAACTGAAAACCAAACTTTTTAAAACACAAAAGGGATTCTTTTCATTACAAACATACCACTCATTTATAGCTGGCATTTATGTTTTTGTTTGTTTGTTTGTATTGTGTTTTTACGTTGCGTGGAACCAGTGGTTATTCAACAACGTGACCAACGGCCTTACGTGACTTCCGAACCACGTCGAGAGTGAACTTCTATCACCAGAAATACACATCTCTAATAACTCAATGGAATGCCCGAGAATCGAACTCGCGGCCACCAAGGTGGCAGGTCGAGACCATACCGATCACACCACTGAAGTACTAATGGCATTTATGGCCCTGAGTGTCTCAGAAACTGGAGTCAACTGCCTAACAGATAAAAAAAGTAGCAGTCCAGCACACGCACCTCATCCATTCTTACAAGAATCTCCAAGCTTATCAAAGCAGTCAACTACATTACCTCTTGTGAAGTCTTGACTTCTGTCCTAAAAATCTGAATGGTTTAATGAAAAACCCATCACTTTCATATAACTCAAAGGTAAAGTTAACACTACCAAATGTTCCAGATTGGCCAAGTGTAATCTGCAGGATCTATAAAGGGCTCTTGGGGTTGAGGATTAGCAAGGAACCCCTGGCCGAGAGATACATGGCATCATATATGAAGGGATGATTCCATGCTATAAATAATAAAACAAGGCATCTGTAATTGTGCAATAACGATTCAGGAACTACCAAGCACTTATTATTCATAAGAGACAGAGACAAATAACCTTCATATGAAACACAGACAAGTAATTCTGGAAGTCAAAGCCACTAAGGATGCCATCAATAAATATGAGACAAGAATTACTATTGCTACTAAGCACAGTAATTTAACCAGACTCCAGAGCTGAATTGTGCTGAGCTTATTTATTCAGCTCTCAAAGGTCTTGTCCAATAGATTTATTCTTATTACCGAGAAAGTTGAGATTTAACTAAACTTTAGTTTATTGAAAACAGAGAATCTAACAAGTTCTTTAACTTTTTTTCAAAGCTTGAAATTTTTTTTGTCAATTCTTTTTGGAATAATTATTAGTATTACACAAAAATCTGTAACTAAGGGATTGATCATGTGAGCTATTCATCAAATATCCATGGGTCTATAGTAAAACTAAGATGAAATCAATGATGAATCTTCCAAGTTCTCAAATGCAGATACTACCTTTTCGGCTGTTATTTCTGAATGTGTCCAGCCATTAATGTATCACTCACTACAGTAAAATCAAGCAAAGATCACTTTGGTAACTCCAAGTACTTATGAGAAAACATTGATATTAAGATTGTTTCAAACTACAGTAGTAAAACATCACTGATGTTAAGATTGCTTCAAAGCTATTCACAAGCTAATTAACCACCACTGTGCATCACTGTCCATTGCTTTTTTATACACTTTCATGACAACATGTCTAAGGTATTAGACAGTATATCTAGAAACTTGTTTCCTAGAATACCCTGTGACAGGACCATTTTGGACATTTCTCTCCTGGAAATCGGGTCCTCTGAAGGTAAAAACGTACCAGCTTTAATTGTACAATGAAAGAGAAGAAATGGCAAAAGGTACAGTGGGAGGGCTCAGATTACTACTAGGAATGTGTGTGTACTGCAAAGTCAGCTGTAAAGGGCAAGTCTATGCAGTTCCAGTCTTGGTAGCAGCCAATGAAGTCGGCAGGTTTCACTGTTGTGTACAGGCAACCAACTCTTAAGAAACTGAATGCATTGTCGACTTGTAGGTTTCTGGGCACAATAATGGAACCTTTAAAACTTTTTGGCCTCTATGAAGTGCTTGAAGCTCAATGACCTATCTTGAAGATACAAAGTCACAAAGATGTCTAAATTTTGTAAGAGATCCATTTGAGATGCCTCATCAAAATTTATGTAACGTCTTAGCAAGAAGAAATGCTGACACTTTCAAGGTCCATGAAGCTTCTTAAAGAACGAGAAAGAGCAGACTAATATCCTTAACTAATGAGAAGGATATCTTAGGAATAAAAGAAATTCAGCTAAAAGGGAATAATTATTGGCAGGATTATCATTTTTCACTGCACCAACTGAGGAACTGGTTCCTCTTTGCCTGGTAAAGCTGAAGCTCAACATGGCTTTGAGAGAGCTTTGGTTAACCGTGAAAATCATAAACCTCTGGGGCCTTGCTGCACTGACTCCATCAGTCAAGATCTGACTCAAAATTCCCATAGAACTGTCAGTGAGGTTCACGAAGGCTCATCTTCTATTTGGGATCCTCCACAGGTTATCTACCAACAAATAAAGGGGTTCATCAAGCCATTCTTGATGCAGTCAAAGAGAAGCCACTGGAGTCATTGATATTGCTGGAAGATTAAGGTGATCTAGAACTGATCTGATTATTCATAATACAGGAAAGGCCTGGATTTCCAAACTGTCCTAGGCTTGCAACAAGGAGGGCAACTATTCTTGGTTGTCAGTTCAACTTGGCAGAAAATAGACAGGTAACTTCTTGCAAAAAGATCCAACAGAATAACTAACTTCACCCTGCTAATACAGTTTGTGATCATACTGTACCTATCTGGTATGTGGATGGGAGAACAGGAAGACAGCAAGGGCAAAAATGTTATGAAAAATTTTGGAATCTGGCTTTCTCTCTTCTTTCTCCCAAACTGTCATTTAATCTTGTTCACATTTTACAACAAAATTGAAGGCAGTACAGTGATTTATGGCGCCATAACAAGCTGAGTTTTGGTTATTGGCGCCTTAAGGATTCGGTTAATGGTGCCTCTGTTAGGTGTGTTGTGGTGCCATAACTCTATTACTGTTACCTTATGGTGCAGATAACTGAAACTTGGCCAGTTATGGCGCCATAAATCGCTGACTTTATGGGGCTAGACAAGCCCCATAAAACCAGATCACCATTATCCGAGTCCGCCATTAACCGTGAACTGCCTGTATTAGGATTTCAAAGCCTTCTAGAGATTTTTGCTTTCACAAAAAAGTGAAGGTTATGGGGATAACTTATCTAGTCCTAGCCTGAGGGAAATTGACATTAGGAAGGAAAACCATAGAATGGTGGTAGAAGGGAAAAGTCACTGCCTTACCCAGGCAATAAGGGAAATGCTGACCTCAACAGAATTAGGTTAAGATCCTAACATTATTAGTAGAAGCTTTTCAATAAAAAGGGGAAATTGGAGTAGGGTATATTTGAAAACTAACGGACAGTGCAAGAAACAAAAGAGAAGAAGTAGAAATTGAATATAGGAAGTAATACAGCTAGGAACCAAAGAAATATGGATAAAAAAATGACAATATTCTACAAGGCACCACTCAAGAGTCATTACTGTACAATAACAATTTCTAATCTCATGGAGAAAGCTTCAAATCATGTTAAGTAAGGCTAAACTGAAGCACCAAAGAATAAAAGTTGACCAGTTAGGTGGAGAGCAAAGAACACAAAATGTAGAAGACATCAGGCAGGCAGTCAATGGCCAAAAGAACTGCTAACATATCTTTCACAGGCACTACCAGGAATATTTTATGTGTAACATTTTGAAAATTTCAGTGGTCCCTACATAAAATCAAAACCATGCTCAAAACACTAACCAACAAGCAGATGGCATACGGTGAGCGCAATCCAGAAGATGTCAACTTAGATACCATCTTGGTGACAGCAAGCTTGTCGCTCTTTCTGATCTGGTGGAGAACACCCAAAGCATGGAACTGTACCATAACACTGCAATAAATATAACAAATGTGATTATTATACATATTGTGCAATATTATGAAACTGTTTTATCAGCAAAAGTTTTCACTTATATATATGAAATACAATTAGCCAATATTCAAATTACTACTACTATGTGTAGTAGTTTGCTTAATTTTGCAAAAATTCCAGTGGAAGCTTTGTCAGTTATTTCTGGATAGGAAGGGGGAGTAACTCATTGTCCATCATATGCCTACAACATTGCTTATTCTTCTGTGTACCTCTAGTTGCACCGGTTATGTACCACACATCCAAATCTATATATCCAGTGTTCTGTCCCAGTCTTTGGTGAGTTTCCCCTTTTCACTCCACCTGGCATTATCTTTTCTTCTTGTTGTCAAGTTCCCAGTGACTACACTCTATTTCAATTCAAATTTTCTTAAGCTCCTTTTTTTAACTCATTTTATATTCTACCTTGGCTTATTTAAGGTACATTTTTCCCTTGCTTAGTCTATATTGGAAATTTTAATCGTCTCTTCGAATTTCTGTCATGTACAATATCTCTAGTTTGATTTGTGTAGATAACTCAATTTTCTTTCCACATCTATTCATGATAATGAACTATAAAAGCAAAAAACACCTCAAGTGAGAGAAAGTCTTGGCTAGAACTGTGACAGTGAGTGTACATGACTGGGATACAGTGGAACTGGATAAACAAAGCAGGAGGATCAAAGGTGTGGGAGGGTAAGCTGAGGTCAAGGATGCTACGGCATTGAGGCTGCAGGATTACACATGCAGGCGGGAGTGGCTGAATACACAGGGGCCTCCTCACAGTAATTCTTTTGTAACGCTATATATTTCCAGCCAATGGCAACAAAAGCAAATGAACTCACGAAATACATGGCATCACACTGGGCAAGAAATGCTTGGAATGTTATCTGAATGCTTACTCAACTATAATGCTTGAGCTTTAAATCTTTTGCATTTCCAAATTGAAATTTCATTTTTAACCATTAAGTGTTCAGGATAAAACAAATATCAAGAACACCCCTTGACTAGGCAAACTTTAATGTTGCCAGTTTGAAAGAAAAAAAAATCAATGATTCTCTACTACAGGAAGTTGATAGTGATTATTTCTCAAATGTTAAGACTTTCCCAAATGTTAAGAGCTTTTTTTAAGCCAAATGTTTGCAATTAGACCAAAGCATTGTTTTGTCCATCAAACCTGGAATATTCATCACCGTTTCATACGTCGGTTAGGCACCCGACAGACAATTTTCGTCGACGTTTAAGGGTTAATATTTGCGCATTGAATTTTACTTCACTTATTGTGACTATAACTTTGGAGAACACCAGTTAAAATTAATTGCTTTTCTGGTATATGAAAGATAGCCCTTTGAGGAGGGTCTTGACATATTTGTAGATGTTATTGTCAGGATATTTGGTCCTGTTAGGGTGTTCTCAGTGCACATTTTAACCGTGAGGGTGCTAGGCATAGGTCTAACACCTCTAAGTTATTCATATTTTGTATTGGAAGTTTTCAGTTCAAAATGGAGACTGCAGCTATTTTGGCTGTAATAAGTGATGAGGACTGGCAAGAGAGGTTGACAAATTTGAATAAGGATGAGTTGAACACTAACTATTAGGAGATTGAATTTGACCCCTCTATGAAAAAGGGTTTATTACTGTTGATAATTTATGAAGGGAGCAAGTCTATAAAGTCGGACATTAGTAAGGAGAGAGAGAGAGAGAGAGAGAGAAGAGAGAGAGAGAGAGAGAGAGAGAGAGAGAGAGAGAGAGAGAGTGTCACTGATGGTCCTGTAATAAATTTGGAGCATTTTGGCGCCGAAAATCACAGCTAGACAAGCGCCATAAAACCGGGTCACCGAAAACCGAGGTTGTTGATAACTGGGGACTGCCTGTAATACTAATCAGTAAGTGCTAGAAGGATTTACACATACACTAATTTATCTTAACATAAAAAAATATCTTACTGCCAACTACCGTTTATGTTAGCATCTTAAAATTCCTAATGCTGACCTTATCATTTAGTCTGGACTTTGGCAGACATGGGTAAAGTAATAGTCTGTCTGCTCTAAAATTCAGACAACTTAAAATAGTACCTCATACATACTGTGCATAATGTCTTCAATCTTACCAATCAGAACTCAAAGCCTCTTGAACCTCTGACACCCAGCGCTTGACCACATCAGGGGACTCCTTCATAATATGCCGGCAAGACACCAGTGCAGCACTGCTAACTCCAGGGGCTCTGTCCACAATGGCCTGCTTCATGTATCGTTCAATTGCTTGCATCATTGTGGCCTATGGAGATGATAAAATTTTAATACATCATTAAAAAACTTTCAGACTCAACCTACTTAAACTTTTAAGCAATAAAGTAGCACTTTCATTGGACTCTCATAACTGGGTTTTGTTTTATAATAAGAGTCTGAGTTACTATGATGAAATAGTTTACCCAATAATGGAGCTAACAAATTCTTATGGGCTTCATTAAAGCTTCCTTACTAAGGGTACTCCGCTTGGGTTTGAGAGTACCTGTTTGATAAGAGCATTTGAGTCCTTTTTAAAATTTCTTCCTTTATTTAAAAGTAAATACCACAATTATGTCTCACATAGTATTTTAAAAATAGACAGGAATTTTTAGTGTGTATACACAAACACACACACCAGAATAAGGTTGCAGACACAACTGAAGCTACCACATGATTAACTTTTGCAATTTGTTATATTTTGCAAAAAACAGACAACTTTCATGTAAAATGTATATAACTAAACAAAAAAAAAAGTCACAGCTTATGGTCATGTAATTGCAACAAAAATTCTAATTACTGTACTAATATAAAATAAATTGTAAATTTCAACTTGCGAAGAGACCCAGCTTTAATGAAATAAAACATGCAAAGACTCAAAACATTCTTCCCAAGAACTGTAGTAGAAGATAACTTCCCTTATCATTCCAGAATTAGAAGAAACACTCTCTGCACTGCACAATACTTACATCAGTTATGCGACAGAGAGCCCTGATTGCTGGAGCTCGGTACTGTTCTTCCCTTCCAGTCATGTCTTTTGTTAGGGAAGATGTCACAATGATTGTATCCTCTGCAACTTCGCAAAGCTCCTGCACAAAAGAAGGAAGTTCTCTATTACAGCTACATAGACAAGAAATATCTTTGAACAAATTTCATAGGAGAGGAAGAATCACAATACAAACAAGTTTGTAACAAAAAGGCAGAATACACAAAACCGTGAGAAACTTTGAAGGAAAGAGAGAAGGAACTGAACTAACCACACACCAGGAGATGAACAATGTTGTTGCTAAATGGTATAAATCAAACACCGAGTTATCATTCTTAGAACACACATTATTCAGAACATGAACCCTATTTATATGGAACAAGCCCATAGGGGCCACTGACTTGAAATTCAAGCTTCCAAAGAGTATGGTGTTCATTACAAATAAGTAACAGACTGTCAAGGGATATGTAAAAAGAAGAGGTCACTTATCAAAACAAAAAACAAATTAAATTGATAAATAGATAACAATGTCATTAAATGACCAAAATATAGAAGGAAAATTGTATTCGCATCTCCTGTTGAACTTTTCAAGCTCCAATTGCTCTGGAACTTACAGCAAGGAAAAGGGGAACACAGATCAAAAGTGAATGTGAAAGATCTCTAATCTGTTACATTAAAACTTATGAGCAACTGACTACCCCATAACCTTCTTATTATAGTCACCTCTAATGCCACCTTTATCATGACTTCAACATACACATGTCAAGACTTTATAAAAATTGTAAGGCACTTACTGTAACAATTACACATTTTACTACTGTTATGATGTGTTGAATGGCAGTACCAATTCATAATAAGACACAAAAGCTGTAATTTACTTTTTGTTCTTTGATTCTATAACCATAAATAGCATATTTTGTTATAAATCAATATATAGCAGAAGCAAAGCTGATGAAATAAAAGTAGGCGAGTTATCACAGCATGTCACTAAATGGAAAAATCAATAACAAAATGGACAACCAACCTTGATGCCGAGATAGACAAGCCGCCGCAGCACAAGATCATTACTCTGGAAGAGCTTTGTCATGGCAAAAAAGGCATCAGTGGCCTCCTTGGCAGCAAGGTTCTCCCCCTGGTTAAGGAGGTACAGGATCTTTGTGAGGACATGGGTGCTCCTTTTCACATTAACAGGGGTCTCATTGAACACCCTTGCCTCTTGCAACACCGAGGTCTTGTCAACACAATGGTATGGATTGCCGCCTCCTGCAAAAGTATTACAGATTGTATTAAGCTATCCAAAGATATGTGAATACAGTATACTGCTTAAGATGGATCCTCTTCTAAGTGACGAAGCATATAACCAGTAATCATGGAGTAACATTATAACAAAACTGCTGGAGATGTCCATGCTGTGCTTTCAACTAAAAGTTAAAAAAAATTATTATATATTTACATACTCACATACTGCTGAAGAAAGATAAATTATGAGGGCATCAGAAAACACAAAAACATTTACTAAAAATGTTGAATTACAACTCTTTTCAGTACACCAGGCTAAGTAGGTATTCATTTTATAAATATAATAAAATAGCAATTAAGCTGAAATCTGCTACATCACTGCAAATGTAGGCATTCAAGGTTATGAAAAACCTAATATCTAAAGCAACCTAAGCACTGTCAACTCTGACTGGACCAAACAATTACATTTAGGATTATTTAACACCAACTAAAACTAATAATCAACAAATAAAAACAAAAAACTACTACTACAGTATAGGATTAATTAGCACCACTAAACAAATAATTACAAATAAATGACAGAGTTCACAGAATACAAAACAAAGAGAGTTCAAACATTTTACCAAATGCAATAATGGTGCATCTTTATAACAAAAAAACCATACCGAACATTATGGCTTGTCTTCAAATTGAATAAACTTAAAGTCCTTGGATAGCAGATACATATCTATATAACCCATCCCTGAAAGTAAATACCTACATGAAGTTCTAAAAAAAAAAAAAAAAAAAAAAAAAAAAAATTTATTATTTGAATATTTACTGTAAAAATAATTATATTTTCTTGCCTATCAGAGCATATATCTAAGCTATATCAGAGCATATATCTAAGCTATCTTGAACCAAAGGTAAGTTTCATCCCAAATAAAACTAAATAATAATAAAAATTCAAACATCATAAATACCAAATCATAAACAGGTCTTCAACTTGGTAAATTCAATAAAATATTTTAGTAAACTTTATAAGATTGAACTATGCATACTGAGTGAATGTATAATTAACACTCTATGGAGGAGTTACGGTAGTTGCATTCAACAACGTTCTCAAGGGTTGTTAGAGAGAGAGAGAGAGAGAGAGAGAGAGAGAGAGAGAGAGAGAGAGAGAAATCGTTTGATCTAAACTTTTCAGGAAACTAGTCTTGAGTATCTGGAGTTAGGGTGAGTATGTGTTTGTGTTTTGTGTTCTGTGTGTAGGTAAGTCAATTGTCCAGTGTGTATTCCGTAGCGTGAAGAGGAAAGTGTAGCTGACGGTGAGTTTGGCAGCTGGATTGGTCAAATTTATGTGGGGGTCTTGCTTGCTTGTTATTTAGCTTGTGATCCCACCACAACTCTACCTATCTTCTGTATAAACACATATACGTACTACATACAGTGGGGCCCCAAAAATTTCTGTGGGCAATAAAGTAATACATACCAGGAACTTGTGTGATTTGCGTTACACGAATTCACAGACATGCAAACTTTTCATTGGAACTTGAATAATTTCCATACACAATTTTTTAATCCATGAGAGACACTGCAAAACTGTTTATGACTAATTTTGTCAGCAATTTATCAGTTTTCAAGCTTTTTTGTGTAAATCAATTAACATTTAATATAAAAAATAATTCTCTCTCTCTCTGTACTGTAGTAGTAGTAGTAGTAGTAGTAGTAGTAGTAGTAGTAATAATAATTAGGGAAGATGCCTTCCTGAGGGCAGTAGCATTGAATATTATAAGTTATTTTCTAATATGTGCAGTGCCTCTAGAAAATGTAGATGTCTTCGGTCCAGTGCTCGGTCGATAATTTCTACGTTCGTTATGAGCTCAGCTCTTTTCTTGTCTTCTGTTATGATTTTCTCTGTAATGACTGAAAATGGCCCCCCACTTCTTGAAGGTGGCAGGAGAGACGCTTAGAGAATCTGGTAGTGGTCATCCTGACATACATAAGAGTGGTGGCATCCTTCCACCAGGCATGTAAATTCGTAGATGGCACTCCTTCTCTTCAAAGACATTTCTGGGGGCACTTGGTTGTTTTTAAGAAGCAGCTAGCTGGTTTTCATGTTTTTATAATAAATTATCAGGATAATTTCATACCTTCTGCAGTGGTGGAGACATTTTCATTTATTATTTTCCTGATAGCCTTTTCATCTTCTAAATATGAAATTTTCATTATTAAAATGAAGTTTTATTGTATACTTACCGAACAATTATAGAGCCGTGATTTCCACGAGCGGCAGGATACTAAATTCAAATTTAGCGCGTCGGCGTCGCCAACACTGGTGGTGATGACGTCATCTCCCTCCACTCGCGAGAACCAGGTACAACTGCCAGGTGAATCCATTCTTTCTGCCGTCCGTCCACCTAAGGGGAGGAGGGTGGGTATAATCATAATTGTTCGGTAAGTATACAATAAAACTTCATTTTAATAATGAAAATTTCATTTTTATTGTAGTGTCTTACCGAACAATTATAGAGCTGATTACACATTTATGGGAAGGTGGGATTCAGTGGACCACTAGTATTTTTAAATGGTTACATTTATTGCAATACCAGTAAACACTCAAGGTGTCTGTTGTACCTTACCTTGTAAGAGAGCTACAGCAGACTGTTACTGCCTCTGGTCGGTGCTCTTCTTACTATTGTAGAGGAATTGGAATTTGACCAAAGTTAGCCTCTACAGGAGTGGAATCCTTCCGTAGTTCAAGCGAGTCAAGGCTGACTGACGGAGGATAGTAACAACAAAGATTGCCCTTGCCCTGGGCTAAGACCAGAAATTCAATCATACAAAACATTTGTCACCAACACCAGATTTAAAAACATATATCAACCATTGTAAAATCTGACCTAACAGACTGGTGAGTATTCCAGGTACTCAGTACCCCCAGCTTCCCTTGAACTCGACAACCTATTCAAGGTGAAAAGTTAGCATAGAGGTGACGACCCCTGTGCCGTTTCTCCCAACACCATGCCAGAAACCGCCACCGGACCTAACGTTTTACAATTCTCGAAAACCGTTTCTATCTCTTTGAGATAATGACTCGCAAAAAACCGAATTCGATCTCCAGAACGTGCTCTGAAGAATCGAAGCTAAAGATAAAATTCTTTCTGAATGCTAAAGAAGTTGCCACTGCTCTAACCTCGTGAGCTTTAACTCTCAGAACGGAAAGATTGTCGTTCTCGGACTGCGAGTGAGCTTCCCAATAAGCTCTCTAATAAAGAACGATATAGCATTCTTAGAAGAGGACGAGAGGGATTTTGAACAGAGGTCCAGAGCTTACAAGATTGTCCTCTAATACCTTAGTGGCAAACAGATACTGCTTAATAGCCCTGACTGGACATAAGAGCCTTTCTTCCTCCTCATGTCCAACCAAATCAGATAAGTTCCTTACCACAAAACTCCTCGGCCAAGGATTAGAAGGATTATCATTTTTGGCTAGAAAGGTCAAAGATACCAAAAATACAGCATTGCCTTGAGAGAAACCGGACTCTCTTGTCTATAGCGTGCAATTCGCTGACACGCTTAGCAGAAGCTAGAGCAATAAGAAAAAGTGCCTTCTTAGTCAAGTTCCTGAGTGAAGCCGACTTCAAAGGCTCAAACGGTGGCCCCATGAGGAACTTAAGCACCACATCTAAGTTCAAGTCACTGTATCTTGCGGGAGCTTAGTGGTTTCGAAAGACCTAATGAGGTCCGACAGATCTGAATTGGAGGAAAATATCCAAACCTCGATGTCCGAAAAACCGAAGAGAGCATGGCTCTATATCCTCTGATCGTCGAAGGAGCAGTTTCTTAGAGTTCCTAAGAAATAGAAGAAAATCTGCTATTTCTGTTAAAGAGTCGCAGAAGTAGAGACTTTAGCACTTCTACACCACTCTCTGAAGATTCTCCACTTCCCTTGATAGAGTTTGTTAGAAGACTCTCTCCTACAACGAGCGATAGCTTCTGCAGCTCTTCTTGAAAATCCTTTCGCTCTGACAAGATTCCGGACAGTCTGAACCCTGTCAGAGCTAGAGCTGGACAAGTTTTGGTGGAACCTCTTGAAGTGCGGTGGTTTTGAGAAGCCACTTCTCTGGAGGAAGAAGTCTGGGGAAGTCTACTAACAACTGGAGAAGGTCCGGGAACCACTCTTTCCTGGGCCAAAAGGGAGCGATTAAACGTTAGTGTTACATTGCTGTGCGACATGAACTTGTTCAGCACCTCTCTTATTAGACCGAACGGAGGGAATGCATAAGCTTCCAGACCCGACCAATCCAACAGCATTGCGTCCACCGACCAAGCTAGAGGATCTGGGACTGGAGAACAAAAGAGAGGAAGACGGTTGTTCCTTGATGTCGCGAACAGGTCTATTGACGGTCGTCCCAAAGGCGCCAAAGTTTCTGACAAATCTTGTTGTCCAAAGTCCACTCCAGAGGTAACACTTGCTGTTGACGACTTAACTCGTCCGCCAGAACGTTCATCTTTCCCGGAACAAATCTCGGGACTAGCTGAACCTTCGCTTCGTTTGACCACAGGAGGAGATCCTTGGCTACTTCGTACAGAGAGAAAGACTGAGTCCCCCCCTGTTTCCGCACGTACGAGAGAGCCGTGGAGTTGTCGGAATGCACTGCCACTACTCGACCTTCTACTAAACTCCGAAACTGTCTGAGCCCAAGAAAATTGCTAACAGTTCCTTTACATTTATGTGGAACTTCTTCTCCTTCTCCGACCAAGCTCCTGAAGTCCGTTGATTTCCCAGTAGGGCTCAACCTGTGTCCGATGCGTCGGAAAAGAACTGTAGGTTCGGGAGGATGGGTCGTAAATCTAACCCTTCTTCCAACCTTGCTCGAGAGAGCCACCACCTTAGGTCTTCTTTTATTTGATCTGTGACAGGAAAGGTAATCGAGTCTGGTTGTGTCTTCCTGCACCAAGAGGCTCTCAGGAAAAACTGCAGAGGTCTCATGTGCAGTCTTCCAACGTCACAAATTTCTCCACTGACGTCAATTTGCCCAGGAGCCTCATCCACTGATTGGCAGACTTACCTTTTTGTCCAAGAACTCCTGAACTGTCTCCAGACAGCTTGAACCCTCTTCGGGGACAGAAAAGCCCGAAAAACTTGAGCATTCAGAATCATCCCAAATAAAGGATGCTCTGAGATGGAACCAACTGGGACTTCTGTTTGTTGACCAGAATTCCTAACTTTCTGGCAAGATCCAGAGTTGTTCCAAGGTCCTTCATGCACCGACTCTCTGATTCCGACCGGGAGAAGCCAATCGTCCAGATAGAGGGAGATTCTTACTCCTAATATGTGCAGCCAGCTTCCTATCGGGGATAGAACCCTGGTGAAACTTGAGGAGCGGTCGCTAGTCCGAAGACAAAGCGCCCGAAACTGAAACACCTTGCCTTCGAACATGAACCTCAGGTACTTCGAGATTCGCGATGTATCGGAATGTGAAAATAAGCGTCTTGCATGTCCAGAGAGACCATCCTCCAATCCCCCTGTCTGATGGACTCCAGAACCGACCGAGTGTCTCCATATGAAATTTTGTTTTCTGGACATGCAAGTTCAGGGCGCTCACATCCAAAACCGGCCTCCAGCCCCCTGATGACTTGGGAACTACAAAAAGGCGATTGTAAAAAGCCTGGAGGAAAATCTTCTATCTGTTCTATCGCTTCTTTGAGAACAAGCGCTTCCACTTCTGCGGCTAGCGCCAGAAATTTGTCTGAGCCCGGAGAGTATGCCTGGAATGGAATTGGCACAGGTGAGAGCGAGGGAGGTGAAAACGAGAGGAATACGATAGCCGAACTTGAGTACTTGCACTACCCAGGCTTCTGCTCCTCTGTTTTCCCATTCCTCCAAAACATAGCCAGCCTGGCTCCCAACTGGTGCATGAAGAAACGAGCTTTCATTTGGAAGGTTTGTTAACTTGGCCGAGCCTTAGACTGAGGTCGCAAATTCGACTTCGGCCGAAAGAAGCGCTTGGGTTTTCTCCCTCGAAAAAGGCACTTGGGCCAGAGGAGAAACCGAAGGAACAGTCTCCACAGGAGCTTTAGGTCTCTTAGTAGACTGTGCCAGTAAATCCGAAGTAGATTTCTTATCTAGCGCAGACGAAATTGACAAACACTACATCGTCTGGAAAGAGGTTATCTTTCACAAACGGAGCAAACAAGAGAGGCAGACTTCTGTTGGGAAGTAACCCTTTTAGAAGCAAAGGAGCACCAAAGTTGTCCTTTCTTAAGGGTACCAAAGGCGATGAGCGAAGCTAACTCATCACATCCATCCCTAATGGATTTGTCCGCACAGGACAGAACACCAATCCAATCCTCCGCTAACTCCTGAGAAGAGAAGGGCAATCTTCGATCTTGGCCGCTAAAGCGCCAATAGTCCAATCAAGGAAGCTAAAGACTTCCAAAAGTTTAATTGATTCTTTACAACGTGGTCCAACTCAGGCGCTGTAAAGAAAACTTTCGCTGCGGCGAAAGCAGATCTTCTAGAGGAGTCGATTAAACTGGAGAAGTCTCCCTGGGAGGAGGCAGAAACTCCAGAGAAGGAGCTTCCCCAGTTACATAAAACCTATACCTCTTACGAAGCAACTTAGAGAGGGAGGGTAAGCGAAAAGAGCCTTCCCTAAGTCTCTTTTCATAGACATCCATTTTTCAGTCTCTTTCAACGAATGTCTAACCGCTTTAGATAGAACAAGTTTTTGGGAGGAGAGGGTCTGAAGTTTTCCTCCTCATCAAAAAGTCGAAGTTGGGGAGCGCGGAGCCGCTTTCTCAAAATAATCTGGATAAGATACCAGAAGAAATCTAAGGAGACGTGAATACACGACGAGGTGATGAGAATCCTCCTCCTCTACTTCTTCTTCATTCTCCGATACCGACCGAAGAAGTAGACGGAACTACAACCGGATCTGAAGGTTTCGAACCACCCTTGGACTCATTCATCCAGTTGGTTAACATCTCTAACTGCTTGCGCAAGGCGCCAGAGCACAAATCAAAAACAGTTAACGTAGGCTTGGAAGAGCCTAAATGTTCAGCAGGAGGCGGAAAAACTACTTGCGCCTCGCTTTGAGCCGCCGAAATTCGAGGCGAAACAGGCGCATCAGGCGTAACAGACGAAAAAGCGCCTAAAGAAACACTTTTAGAACTGCTAGCTACAGCGCTAAAACCACAATCTCTACTAGTAGATGGAGCCGAAAAAGGCACAGATTGAGGCGACGAACGAGCCGCTAACGGCCGCGGCGCAACCCTACTCTCAGGCTCCTTATACCGCTTGACTGGAGGAGGCGAAGAATCGGCGCCTGAACGCCTCTTTAAGGGACGCGAAACGGCGGGCGAATCTCGCCAAGAGCGCCGCGCGACCGGAGACGAATCGCTTGAATCATTCGAAATGCGTCTGACCGCAACACCTTTCCAACGCTTAACCGAGCCCTGTTGAGGCGCAACAGGCTCAACAAGAGAGGCGCCTGTCTGTGGGCAAATCCCGATCGACTCCCTTGGACTTCCGGTATGTCTTCTCCCCGGTGCGGGGGAGCTGGACAGTGACCTTTGTCTAGGAGACGTGTCAGGACAGACAGACGCACCCTCAACTACACTCTTACCTGAAGCCGCTCTACCAAAAACGTCTTAACTGAATTACCAAGTTGCAAAACCGTATTCGCTAGTACCGAAAATTTCTGATCTAACCTCGATTCCAGACTGGCAATGGTGTCGGAAGAAACTACACGGGAAGCCGGAGAAGTGGGATTAGTAGGAGGAATAGGAGGTGTAGTTAAAGGAGACATAACAATTTGAGGAGAAACAGAAGGAACAGAAGCATCGCAAGACGAAGCAGAGCTAAGTCTACTTTCCCTAAGCGCTGCTTTTCTAATTCTGTCTTTAGCTAATTTCTCCGAGTATGAACTAAAAAACTTCCATTGAGAATCAGTCCAATCACTACACTCGTTACATGTTCGATCTGCTGAACAAACCTGTCCCCTACACTTAACACATTTAGTGTGAGAATCATATTCTAACTTGGATAATCTAGTTTTACATCCTGAGATGCAAAACCTAACTCCCGACGGACTAGAATCCGACATGGCAACGCCTAAAATAAAAGCAGAATAACAACAACGAAAACCAAAAAAGAGTACTTCACCAATTCCGAAGATCAATTCCACAAGAAAAAAGCGAAGCAAAGTCATCCAACCGCACCGACCACCGATGTTCACCGGACGCCGGCAGGAAAAGAATTGAATTCACCTGGGCAGTTGTACCTGGTTCTCCCGCGAGTGGAAGGAGATGACGTCATCACCACCAGTGTTGGCGACGCCGACGCGCTAAATTTGAATTTAGTATCCTGCCGCTCGTGGAAATCACGGCTCTATAATTGTTCGGTAAGACACTACAATAAAAATGTGTTGTGTATGTAGTTTTTATAAATTACTTTTATAGATCCACTTTAGTTGTCGTTAGTTTCTGTCGTGCTTTCCCGGTGCCAGTTATTTATGGAGTCTTGGGTTTGATGTTCGACCATATGATTTGTGAAGTTATGAGGATTTGTGTGGACCTTTCGATCTCCCTCGTGGTTTCCCTCCACGTGGAGCAGTCTGTGAGGGTGTGACAGATGAAAGCATCTACCACAAATCTTTTAGACCTATCTGGGCACTCACTGAACCCATTACGGTTTGGACCTTGGTTCGTGGGTTTTTAATAAACTATGGTGGTATAACCCATAGTAGTCTGCTGTACCTGAACATCCAAAGAGGGTAGGGCCCCATCAATGCTGCGTTCACGCGGGAAGCGGAGGTCGGAACATTCTTTTAAAGTCCTTCTTTTAGTTTCAAGATCCTCTTCTTTTTTTACTCTTATGAAGGTGCCGTCTATAAAACGATAGTATTGAGGAGGGCATGGGATCTTACTGAAAACCCTTTCTTTGATGTCACTCGTGTAGAAATTGGCAATAGAAGCCCTAATGGGGATCCAATTGCCACACT
>NC_061103.1:10657342-10664842 GCF_015104395.2 Macrobrachium nipponense | reverse complement strand
AGTCTAAACTGTTGCAACTCACAAAAGGGTAGTCATTAGTGACAAGCAGTATCCTAAATAGCCTATGACCTTTATGAAGGCCACAGTTGCAGTCATCAAATGGAGATCCCCAACCTACAGATATCTTCATGCTAACCACAGGGTGAAGAGCAGAGCAGCAGCTGGTGAACAATAACCAGCCAAGCTGTGAGAGAAGTGATATCAGTAACCAATCCATAATTGTGAAGAAGGACCTTACAACACATAAAAGTCATTTCCTACATGAAAAAGAATCCAGTCAGAAGCACAAAGAAGAGATAGTGACCACCCTCAGTCTATTGAGGCATGATAAAGACAAATCAGTCATAGAAATGGTCAGGCCCTTGGATAAAAACACCCTTTGATAAAAACAAACTTGGATTGTATATAAACTTAACAGGGGGAATGGTAAGCAAACTGTCAAGGAAACGGATACCTCGGTGCATTGGAAAAAACAAGTGACACAGTTATTCACCCACTTTAAATGGTGGACTAGTGTAATTCCATGTAATGTTCACCAAGAAAAAGAATATGACATGGGCAGTATGTTTTGATACTTAAGGAACTTCAAGATATTGGGAAGAAAACAAAAATGGGCTACTTGATCACAGTAAAATACAGAGGTGGCAAAGGAAGTAGCTGCACCAGAAAAGGCAAGAATAGAGCCAAGGACTTTCTCTTCCATGCTCCTCAAGAAAGAGGACAATGAGAAGGGACTGCAATGACAGCACTGCAAAGTTCTGAATGTCATCTGCTTCTGTGACTATGCAGCATGGAGTGCAACATTAAGACTGCCAAGGAAGATTAGACAACTTGGGTGTAAGGAAGCTAACTGTGATTGCTGCTGCATTTCCTGTTATGCAGACTGTAAAACTGGACTTTGGGAAACGTAACATTAGTTTCCACAGAAAATGTACTAAGGTAAGGTGCACCTTTCTATTACTACATCAAATTCAGTGGTTCAACTAAACTGCTGAGTAATATTTCTAATCTCTCAAAGAAGTAGGACAAATCAGTGGGAAGACGCCAAAGGATTGGACAAAATGTAAGACGAAAATAATGCAGCTGAACCAAAGGCATGCTGCAAATAACCTTTAATAACACCCACAGTACTATGGGAATAACTGTGCAGGCACTATATCCCTAGTGGAAAAGCTATTTATCTAACATGATGTACCAAATTCAGTTTGCTAAAAAAAAAAAAGTGGTAGTATGTAGTTTATAAGTAAAATGCAAACCTTAAGGATCAGGTCCCTAAACTTTAAGGTGGTGTTGTAGTGTTGAGGTGCAAGGGACTGAAAGCATTAAAAATGATTAAAAATACTGAAGTGGTGTGACGATGAATAAAAGAATAAATGAACCATGAAATTTCAGGCTATATCACCAATCATCAAGGCACTTTCAGTCATTCAGCACTTAAAACAGTGAAAAGAGGAGTCAGAGTGGTTGGAATGCAGATATCAAAATAAGAAACTGGGAGAAAACCACATGGTTGCACTTAGTAACAAGGAGGCTAGACAACATGACAGAAGAAAGAAGTAGGAACAGATATCCAGTAAAAGGCTAAAAAGTGAGTGCAGCTTGGGATAATGGGACACTGCATTGCATCACTTGAGATGCACCTCAGCACTAACCCCCAACAGGGTGTTCAGATGAAGGAATTCGAAGTTAAGTGGAAGATAAAATAGCAATTGAGTGGAAAATACATAGAGGAAAGATGGAATGAGAATACTATAAGTACATAAGGGAAAAAGAGCAACCGAGTGTGATAGCCCTAGTCTTATCAGGTAAGCCTGGATGACAGAAAATCTCCAAAAGAATAAATGAAATGAACTATGAAAGAATTACAGGAGCATTAAGTACACAAGGAAAGGCGTGTAGTAGGGTTCTGACTGATAAAATGAAGGCTGAACAAGTGATGAGTTCAAGTTAAGAATAGGAAGATGATAAATGGATTGCATTGTGAGGCTGTTTTGCAAGAGGATAAATGGTTAAGGAAAAGAGCTTTTTATGTGGTGTACAGAGATGTAGATAAAGCTTATGATATACAACTGACAACAAAGTAATGTGGAAACTGTTGAGGACATAAGACAGAAAAGATGTCAGCCGAGTTTTGAAATCAACATGATTTAGTATGTAGGTAGTAATTTTGAAGAGATAATAATTGTGGTAATTTTGAAGATATAATAATTGTGGAAGTGGTTACTGACATTGTAATGAAAGTAACTTGCAGGGTGAAGAATGAAAGGTATCAGGAGGATGGAATATTTCCAAAAGGATGGGCGAGAGAAAAAAAATGGTTCCTTGAATAAGAGGATATAATATAATTAGGTGTATCTTAATAATTACAGGGGCATAACAGTCAAATGCAGTATTCATTATTTGGAAAGGTGTCCAAATTGGGCTTTTGACTGATATACCAGACCGCACATAGTGGAAGAACAGTGCAGGTTATGAAAAGGAAGAGGATATATATGTGGATTAAGTGAGGTGTGAAACAAATGCAGAGGTTTAAAGATAAAAGAAAAATCCTTACTGTGGTGTACTAAACATGGAGTGAGCTTAAGATGGATGAGATGCAATGTGGAAGGGATTGAAAATGTACAAAAAGACAAGAAACGTGTTTAGAGAAACTAAGAAATTTTAGAAAATATAGTGCGCCAATGAGAGACTGACTGGTTTAAGATGAACTGGAAAAAAATGATTGGTACTAGACCTCCACTGGAAATTGAAATGCAAACTTTCCCAAAGATGACATATATATATGGCAGGTATGGAATTTTTAGAATGAATGATAACTAAATCTTGTACAAATACGTATGTTTGGTAAGGGGGCCTGACTTAGGAAGGCTGTGGTTCCCGAGGAGAATAATCATACTAATTGTGATTGGGAATGAGTAAATGGTGAGGTAAAGTTTGTTACACTATGTTATACATAGTATATAGAAAAGCAATTACAAGAATAAGGGAGGCAGAAGGTAGATCAGATCATTATCTGAATTAAGCATATATAAGTGAAAATGTTTCAGTTGGAGAGGCAAATCAATAAATGTGGCTGAGGGTAATTCAAATATAATAGGGCAAGTTTACTAAACAGTAGCATATGTGAAGGGCATAAAAGAAAACTGAAACATAATATTCAAGGGTTACAGACACTGAAGTGGAAGGAGTAAATAAAAAGTGTGCAAAACTCATGGATGGGCCAACAGTATAAGCTGGGATATTTGTGGGGATGGTCAGGAGGACAAAAGATTAGTATAAAAAAATCAAGAGTACATAATTAATGAAGAAAAAGAATCGTCACATTGCAGTACTCAAACGGATATACGGTGTACATATAATGTACTCAAGGAGAGTGAGTAGAAAGCATGGGGCATGCTTATGATTTATATGTAAATCTTAGCAAGTATGAGAAAAAATGTGATGAGTTTACAGGTGTATGGTGCTGACACGTTGTTAACTGACGGACCAAGATTTATATGGCATGCCTAGATGAGGCAATGGTTCAAAGAAGGGGTAAGAGTAGTAATAAGTGTTCATCTGTATAAGGATAATGCACAATGATACTCAAGAGTTGTTACAAGAGCATATTACCTAGTACTATACAAGGAAAAGTTATGTGGTTGGATTCTGACTGAGAATTGAATGCAAATGACAAAATGAACAAGTAAGGAGGGAGATATACTATGTGGGCTTAGACAAGCATTAAAGGGTGTGGCTCAAGTATCGTTAGCTGTTGCAAAAAAAGTTTGAGTTTAAAGGGAAAAACTGAATTGCATACACACAGTATACTGAAATGACAATTTGTCCAAAATTGCATTTTTCCTAACTATACAAACCTGAGGTCCTTTTACAATAGGAAGGTACTAGCGGCAGCTGGATAGGTCGTAAGCTTTCGAACAAGGGGTTCGGTAGTTAACTGCTTGTCCGACAGGCGCGCGCGCGCGACTGGGAGGTAAACAAATCACTTTTGCTTTTGGCCCAAGCAAAAACTGCAGAGTGAGGGGTGGCATGAGGTGGGACTATGAGTAAAAGGACCTCAGGTTTGTATAGTTAGGAAAAATGCCATTTTGGACAAATTGTCATTTGTTCCGACACGGCATACAAACCTTCGGTCCTTTTACAATAGGAAGACTCACTTCTTGGTGGGAGGAATCTGAGTCTTTTGTGAACAGACTGGTGTTCGCCCAACCTTGGAATGCCTCCCTGGTCGTAAGAGCGAGGGAGGGATCCAAGCCTCTGTCCGATTGATCGGGGTGTGCACCGCAGGATCAATGGTCAGACCTCTGGACCAAGTACTAAGAGAGAGGCAAGCGTATCTCTTCGTACCAGCAAACAAGAACAAGTTCCTATTTGCAAGAGGCAACATAAAGTTATGGTTTGTCTCTTGTTGGCATCCACTTCCCCCCCTTGTTGTAGGAGGAAGTGGTGGATATTCGCTCCCATCCCATAGTGACAAAGGGATAGGATGGGGCTCTGTCGAGTAGCTCACCGGCATCTCGTCCTTATTCCAGCAAGGTGATGACCGTATCCCTCTACCCACAGGTAGAGGGGGAGAAAAAGATAGGAAGAGAAGCCAGTCACTCTCATTCACTTATCTATTCTTACAGTCACACCAGGATCGATGCTGTTCAGCCTGCTAGGATCTGGGTTAGCTACACAAACATGTTGAGCAGCCACCACGGGTCCCAAGGAAAACGATCCAAGGACCTGTGGGCAATATCCAAAAGGTAGAAGGAGGTGCCAGTGGTCTGGTTGTACCAGACCCACCCCTGCCTTCAGTACCTGCGCCACGGAGAAGTTCTTGTGTAACTCGAGGGAGTGTACTTCTAGGTCATCTTGGTGCTGACGAAGAGTCTTCAACACTCAGCCTGGGATGTCGAGTTTCTTCAGAAAGCGCGGTCGCGCTTTCCACAGGACAAAGCAGCATCTCCTTCGCATCGAAGGCGTGAAGTCCATTAGGGAGGGGATTGTGAAGGACTCTAACCGATCGTCAGGAACCGAAGGGTTCAGAGTCTTCGCTACGAATTCGGTATGAAATCGAGCGTCACGAATCCCCATCCCCTGGATGCTTGACTTCGCAGGAAAAGTCATGCAATTACCCTCAGAGGAGAAGAATGGGAAATCGGTCGGTATGACCTATCCCTCTTCTCGACTTCGGTGATGTCCTGTACAATATCTCTAGGTCTATCCGTCTGCAGCGAAGTTGTTGTTCTCGGTAGTGGATAGGACACCGACACTCAATGGTGGGATGTCGATGGTATGGGTACTGGTGACAAGCCGTTAGGACGAAGAAAGGACTGTTATGGAACAACCGAACTAAGTCCACAGCGAAGTTCGTAACAGACTTGGGCGCTCTGACAGCTGCCGACTGACTGCGTTCGGTAGGAGGCAAGTTGTCCAAGCACCCGAGCAAGTCACGTGACCTTCGCCTTAAAAGGGTTATGCCAAGAGACTAAACAAATAATTTGTTCGTCACCGATGCCAGAAGGCAAGGTGATGACTCTCTTAAGGCATGTGCCCAACAGGCGAAAGTCAATTGCCTTCTAGAGACCGAGGTCCCTGATGGCAAGATATCTCATAGTATAGTTGATTCTCGGCTAAGGAGAAACAACACTATGTGTCGTTGAAGACGAAGGTGTACAGATAATGCAACCTACGTCTTCACAGCTGAACCGAGAGAAGGATTCTCAAGATTCTGAACCTGTGCTACAAAGACTGAGAACGCTAACCGCTATTCATTGCTGTCCGGTGAGGATCGTAGTTGCAATAAAAGCGGAGCGCTTTTCAGTAATGAAGACAGGGAAATACTGCCTGAAGAACTGCTTCTCATGGGCTGAACATTTGGAAGTAGAGCTGTCAGGTCGGAGAGTAGGCGATGCCTTCTGACATATCTGCTAATTCGGGGTGAGCAATGAATAATTGCACACCTACGAATACGAGATATTTTGAAGACAAACTCAGATGTCTGCAAAAATCATTCGCATTATCGCGGTGCGATGCAGCGGGTGACTAGTACAGACTTCTGTAACCGTGCGGTAAACAGAAAGATGAAAGAGTCCAAGAGATATCTCTGTTGAAAATTCTCGCAATGTCGAAGGCGATGAAATCGAGCGTCACAGCAGTAGATGGTCCTTCATTATTGCGAGAATCCCTGTTAATCAGAGACCTAAGTCCATGATTGTTGGGCAGAGATACGGTTCGGTAGTCAATCAAACCAGGGGAGAGAGAGACGTAACCGACCGTGCATCTCCGAGACCTAGCTGATACTGAGCCGCTATCAGGCAGTTCAATACGCAGTAGCTCTCTGTGACTCGTCATCCTGAGTTGCCAGGTAATCCATTATTCCACGAAGGAATGCGTTCGGCTAGAACCATCGAGCATAAAAGAATGACGCCTCGAGCAATTATATTTTAACCGAAACGGATTTCGGTAAATACAAAAGCTGATTTGGTGTTGTCATGACAATACCAAGTATCTAAAATCGAAACTGATAACTGCTGGGAGGTTGCAGGCAACCCCGAGTTGCAGTTCAATTAAGATACAATTCGTCTCGGTCACAAACCGTAGAGTTAACTACGGTATGACGCCTACCCCACCCCCCGGACAATTCAACTGTTAAAAGAATCATGTCGCGAGGGTAATATACGTAGTATATTTGTAGGTTCTGTACCACGACCTCCATCCTAAATTCTTTTCCTCTCGAGGAATTGAGAATAAGGATTGGAGATCGACCGCCTTCGTTCTCTAGGTCAAGAGAGTGAAGGAGAAGTCTTTCCCAAAGGAAAGCTTTTTCAATGGTGAACAGAATACCGAAGACGATAGTTCAAGCCAAACTGGAAGTTCCCGTCCGTTCTTCTCTATTCCAGGTTAATCGCCTACTGTGAGATACTCTTCTTTCAGCAGCAGTCTTCTTCCAAATGCTAGAAATTACAGGAATTCGAGCATAAGCGAGGTTCCCGATTATCGTGTAACAATTATCGGGGATTCTCGCTCACATTTGGACCGTGGTCTCGCCTAAGTGTTTGGAGATCGTAAAAAACTCGAACACTCTGAGTGCGCTAGAAAATTCCGTAGAATTCTAAGCACTCTGCGAAACCCCCCACCGAATTCGTCAAACGATATCGGCTGGTGATCCTCCGATTCCCGTAGAAATCGAGAAAGGGGCAGGATCCCTCCTCAACGACCGGGGCTTACTTCAGGTAGGACCCGAAGGTCCCCCCGGTAGCGCAGCCCCTAACGTGGGATCTTACAGAGAAATCTGTAGATCCCTCCCCTTTCCCTCGTAGCCGTAAGGAGAGAGAGAATGGGGGAGGAATTGGATACTGGCTCGCCTTCCCAGTGGAACTAGCAGTTGGAGAAGAAAAGGAGCAGCCATCGCCTTTACGGCGATGGCCTCTCAGAGCCTGGGAAAACGTATCGTCAGGAGAAAACGTTTTCCCGAGGAGGGTTACGAACTCATACTGAGGTAAGGGTCTGCCG
>NC_061103.1:10625070-10656842 GCF_015104395.2 Macrobrachium nipponense | reverse complement strand
TAGGAACCAAAGAAATATGGATAAAAAATGACAATATTCTACAAGGCACCACTCAAAAGAGTCATTACTGTACAATAACAATTTCTAATCTCAAGGTGGAGAAAGCTTCAAATCATGTTAAGTAAGGCTAAACTGAAGCACCAAAGAATAAAAGTTGACCAGTTAGGTGGAGAGCAAAGAAACACAAAATGTAGAAGACATCAGGCAGGCAGTCAATGGCCAAAAGAACTATTAACATCTCTTTCACAGGCACTACCAGGAATATTTTATGTGTAACATTTTGAATATTTCAGTGGTCCCTGCATAAAATCAAAACCATGCTCAAAACACTAACCAACAAGCAGATGGCATACGGTGAGCGCAATCCAGAAGATGTCAACTTAGATACCATCTTGGTGACAGCAAGCTTGTCGCTCTTTCTGATCTGGTGGAGAACACCCAAAGCATGGAACTGTACCATAACACTGCAATAAATATAACAAACGTGATTATTATACATATTGTGCAATATTATGAGACTTTTATCAGCAAAAGTTTTCACTTATATATATGAAATACAATTAGCCAATATTCAAATTACTACTACTATCTGTAGTAGTTTGCTTAATTTTGTGAAAATTCCAGTGAAAGCTTTGTCAGTTATTTCTCGGTAGAAAGGGGGCAGTAACTCATTGTCCATCATACGCTTACAACATTGCTTATTCTTCCGTGTACCTCTAGTTGCACCAGTTATGTACCACACATTCAAATCTATATATCCAGTTTTCTGTCCCAGTCTTTGGTGAGTTTCCCCTTTTCACTCCACCTGGCATTATCTTTCTTCTTCTTGTTGTCAAGTTCCCAGTGACTACACTTGATTTCAATTCAAATTTTCATAAGCTCCTTTTTTAACTCATTTTATACTCTACCTTGGCTTATTTAAGGTACATTTTGCCCTTGCTTAGTCTATATTGGAAATTTTAATCATCTCTTAAAATTTCTGTAATGTACAATATCTCCAGTTTGATTTGTGTGGATAACTCAATTTTCTTTGCAACATCTATTCATGATAATGAACCATAAAAGCAAAAAACACCTCAAGTGAGAGAAAGACTTGGCTAGAACTGTGACAGTGAGTGTACATGACTGGGATACAGTGGAACTGGATAAACAAATCAGGAGGATCAAAGGTGTGGGAGGGTAAGCTGAGGTCAAGGATGCTACGGCATTGAGGCTGCAGGATTACACATGCAGGCGGGAGTGGCTGAATACACAGGGGCCTCCTCACAGTAATTCTTTTGTAACGCTATATAATTTCCAGCCAATGGCAACAAAAGCAAATGAACTCACGAAATACATGGCATCACACTGGGCAAGAAATGCTTGGAATGTTATCTGAATGCTTACTCAACTATAATGCTTGAGCTTTAAATCTTTTGCATTTCCAAATTGAAATTTCATTTTTAACCATTAAGAGTTCAGGATAAAACAAATATCAAGAACACCCCTTGACTAGGCAAACTTTAATGTTGCCAGTTTGAAAGAAAAAAAAATCAATGATTCTCTACTACAGGAAGTTGAAAGTGATTATTTCTCAAATGTTAAGACTTTCCCAAATGTTAAGAGCTTTTTTTAAGCCAAAAGTTTGCAATTAGACCAAAGCATTGTTTTGTCCATCAAAAACCTGGAATATTCATCACCGTTTCATACGTCGGTTAGGCACCCGACAGATAATTTTTGTCGACGTTTAAGGGTTAATATTTGCGCACTGAATTTTACTTCACTTATTGTGACTATAACTTTGGAGAACACCAGTTAAAATTAATTGCTTTTCTGGTATATGAAAGATAGCCCTTTGAGGAGGATCTTGACATATTTGTAGATGTTATTGTCAGGATATTTGGTCCTGTTAGGGTGTTCTCAGTGCGCATTTTAACCGTGAGGGTGCTAGGCATAGGTCTAACACCTCTAAGTTATTCATATTTTGTATTGGAAGTTTTCAGTTCAAAATGGAGACTGCAGCTATTTTGGCTGTAATAAGTGATGAGGACTGGCAAGAGAGGTTGGCAAATTTGAATAAGGATGAGTTGAACACTAACTATTTGGAGATTGAATTTGACCCCTCTATGAAAAAGGGTTTACAATATTACTGTTGATAATTTATGAAGGGAGCAAGTCTATAAAGTCGGACGTTAGTAAGGAGGTGAAATCTGCGGTATCGTTTGAGTTGGTGGAGACAAATTAAATTGATAACATTGGACAGGTTTTAAAGTTTGAAGTTCGTTCCCACATTCCAAGAGTCGAACGTAGCAGAGTTCATTGTCTCTTTTGAAAGGATGGCTGCTATGTTGCAGTGGCCAGAGGAATACTGGACCACTTCAGTAGAAAGTAAATTTATTGGGAAAGCCCAAAAGGTTTCTGTAACCCTTAACCCTTGATGAAAATTTGCCCTCTAAATTATGAAAATGTCAAGGTAATTACATTGAAGGCGTACGAGTTAGTTCCCGAGGCCTATGGACGTTTTTGCAATTTGAGGAAAAACCCTGATTTGACGTTTTTAGAATTTGCCAAGGCAATGCAACAGTTTGCTGAGGACTGGCTTAAGTCAAAAGAGGTGGATACCTTTGACAAGTTAAAGGAGTTAACTTTGATTGAAAAATTCAAGCATTGCGTCCCAGATAAATTAAATACCCATTGGGAAGAGTTAAAAATGGAGGTAGCTGTAACCAGCAATGAGTATGTGTTATTGGATAAAGTAAAGTTTCAGAATCCTATGTCTCAGGGAAAGTCGGATTGGAATAAGGCCAGTTGTGGTAAGTATAGAGAAAATACTAGTAGGAATAATTACGACAGTAAGAGTCACTCCATGCGACACAATAATTCTAATAACAATGTTTCTTTCAGGAATAATGATAATACTTCTTACAGGAACAATGATAATATTTCTTTCAGGAATAATAATACCTCTTTCAGGAATAAAGTGAATAATTCTGGGAAGGATGTAGTCTATTTTTGTATAAAAAGTCTATGAAAAGCAGGTGTTATGCTTTTAAAATAATGCAACAGTCCAGGCAAACACCGGTGATGGGTGTCGGGAATGAAGAGGCTGTGTCTGTTAGGGTCAAGACTGGAGATCAATGACTACCCAGCAGTTTTGCTAAGTTCATATCTCAGGGTTGTGGGTTGGCCATAGCATCGCCCTTAGAAAGGGGGGTGCGAATTTTGCAAGATACAGGTACTGCACAATCTTTGAACTTGCAGTGCAGGAGTAGTAAAGATTACTGATATGACTGAGATGGTATAAGCATGTGATAAGGATGAGAGGAGGAATAAGTGAAGAAGGCTTGGATGGAACTTGTTAGATAAAATGGAGAAGTGAGGCAGGATTTGGAGAAGGAAGGCTCAGCAGCAGAAAATGCATCAAATCAATCTACCCCTTGAGTTAGGGATAGCAGTGGGGAGGTAATAATATTTAGTTGGCAACCCAAAACAAATACAGGCAGTCCCCAGTTACCGGTGGGGGGTTCCGTTACAACAGCTTGATGATAAGTGAAAACCGCTGATAACCAGATTTTGGCACTGATAACTGGTTAATGGTACCTCTGTTAGGTATGCATTGGTGGCAATACTTATTATCTACGCTGATAACCGGAAATTGGAGCATTTCGGAGCCAAAAATCACAGCTAGACAAGCGCTACAAAACCGGGTCACTGAAAATAGAGGTTGTTGATAACTGGGGACTGCCTGTAATACTAATCAGTAAGTGCTAGAAGGATTTACACATAACCACTAATTTATCTTAACATAAAAAAATATCTTACTGCCAACTACCGTTTATGTTTATGCATCTTAAAATTCCTAATGCTGACCTTATCATTTAGTCTGGACTTTGGCAGACATGGGTAAAGTAATAGTCTGTCTGCTCTAAAATTCAGACAACTTAAAATAGTACCTCATACATACTGTGCATAATGTCTTCAATCTTACCAATCAGAACTCAAAGCCTCTTGAACCTCTGACACCCAGCGCTTGACCACATCAGGGGACTCCTTCATAATATGCCGGCAAGACACCAGTGCAGCACTGCTAACTCCAGGGGCTCTGTCCACAATGGCCTGCTTCATGTATCGTTCAATTGCTTGCATCATTGTGGCCTATGGAGATGATAAAATTTTAATACAGCCATTAAAAAACTTTCAGACTCAAACCTACTTAAAACTTTTTAAGCAATAAAGTAGCACTTTCATTGGACTCTCATAACTGGGTTTTGTTTTATAATAAGAGTCTGAGTTACTATGATGAAATAGTTTACCCAATAATGGAGCTAACAATTTCTTATGGGCTTCATTAAAGCTTCCTTACTAAGGGTACTCCGCTTGGGTTTGAGAGTACCTGTTTTGATAGAGCATTTGAGTCCTTTTAAAATTTCTTCCTTTATTTAAAAGTAAATACCATTAATTAGTCTCACATTAGTATTTTAAAAATAGACAGGAATTTTTAGTGTGTATACACAAACACACCACACCAGAATAAGGTTGCAGACACAACTGAAGCTACCACATGATTAACTTTTGCAATTTGTTATTTTGCAAAAAAAACAAGACAACTCTATGTAAAATGTATATAACTAAACAAAAAAAAAAGTCACAGCTTATGGTCATGTAATTGCAACAAAAATTCTAATTACTGTACTAATATAAAATAAATTGTAAATTTCAACTTGCGAAGAGACCCAGCTTTAATGAAATAAAACATGCAAAGACTCAAAACATTCTTCCCAAGAACTGTAGAAGATAATTTCCCTTATCATTCCAGAATTAGAAGAAACTCTCTGCACTGCATAATACTTACATCAGTTATGCGACAGAGAGCCCTGATTGCTGGAGCTCGGTACTGTTCTTCCCTTCCAGTCATGTCTTTCGTTAGGGAAGATGTCACAATGATTGTGTCCTCTGCAACTTCGCAAAGTTCCTGCACAAAAGAAGGAAGTTCTCTTTTACAGCTACATAGACAAGAATAAAAGTATGAAATCACGAGACATGGCCATCAGGAAGATCATGGGTTATGCATTTGAATCATGATACTAAAAATCTTTGAACAAATTTCATAGGAGAGGAAGAATCACAATACAAACAAGTTTGTAACAAAAAGGCAGGATACACAAAACCGTGAGAAACTTTGAAGGAAAGAGAGAAGGAACTGAACTAACCACACACCAGGAGGAGATGAACAATGTTGTTGCTAAATGGTATAAATCAAACACCGAGTTATCATTCTTAGAACACACATTATTCAGAACATGAACCCTATTTATATGGAACAAGCCCATAAGGGCCACTGACTTGAAATTCAAGCTTGCAAAGAGTATGGTGTTCATTACAAATAAGTAACAGACTGTCAAGGGATATGTAAAAAGAAGAGGTCACTTATCAAAACAAAAAACAAATTAAATTGATAAATAGATAACAATGTCATTAAATGACCAAAATATAGAAGGAAAATTGTATTTGCATCTCCTGTTGAACTTTTTCTTCAAGCTCCAAATTGCTCTGGAAACTTACAGCAAGGAAAAGGGGAACACAGATCAAAAGTGAATGTGAAAGATCTCTAATCTGTTACATTAAAACTTATGAGCAACTGACTACCCCATAACCTTCTTATTACAGTCACCTCTAATGCCACCTTTATCATGACTTCAACATACACATGTCAAGACTTTATAAAAATTGTAAGGCACTTACTGTAACAATTACACATTTTACTACTGTTATGATGTGTTGAATGGCAGTACCAATTCATAATAAGACACAAAAGCTGTAATTTACTTTTTGTTCTTTGATTCTATAACCATAAAAGGGATTTTGACGTAAGGAAAAATCTATTTCTGGGCGATTGGCTCGTGTCGCCAGCGAAATATCCTTTAATCTATTATTTCTAGGGTAAATGTACTAACACATACCAGAGAATAAAAAATAAAATAAAGAAAAAGGTCAGTATAAACTGACTCGCTCACCCTCCAAGAGGGTGTCGGTATGAACACTAGGCGAGTGAGGACCACTACCACGAGCCAAATACCAATAGAAATCTCCCACAAACAAAAACCCTCCATGAGGAGAAGCCGACCCACAGAGTGAGCAGCTCGTACTACTACTACTCCATCCCATGCTTGCCGACTGCTGCGCCTCTGGTGGCCATCCTGAAGTTAGCAGACAATCTTGGGCGAAGGGATGGGTAGGGTGGGATTTCGCTGGCGACACGAGCCAATCGCCAGAAATAGATTTTTCCTTACGTCAAAATCCCTTTTCTGGGCTCAGCTCGTGTCGCTGCGCGAAATCGTACCAGAGAAATAGCACAAGATTGTAAACAAAAGTAATAAAATAAATCAGAATAGGTTCTCAAATAAAAAATAAAGTAAATATAAAAAAAGAATATAATTGCTAAAAAGATACAAATACCACAGTGATACAAAATAGAAATATGCTTAAATTACCCTTAATTCTAAACATGTTTCTTATCATAAGGTAATTACATATGTATAGAGGTAAATTGGCTACATGTAACAAAATGGTATCTGTGTAAAGGCATGTATCAAAATTAATAATAGCAATAAAATAATCAAATGAACAAATTAAACAAACAAGGATAATATATAAGGAATGCATATGACTTTAATATACAAAACCATAACCATTATAAATGAGATGTATCCCCTAGCATAAAAATAAGGGGGTAACATCCATGAGATCAAAAATCCATAATCATCTGTGAGTGTGTCCCTAGTCAAAAAATAGGGGGCACACACTACATCATCATATAAGCAGCTAAGGACACCAGGTGAATGTAAATGAACACGGTAGGAATAGACGAACTGTTGGGTGAAGCAGGTAGAAAGGAGGACTGAATCTTCTACTATAATTTAACTAGAATCAGGGGGAAACTATGTTTCCCGCTGCTACTGCTTGAAAATTTTCAGAGCTTCCAAGGACTTAAGGTAATGGCGTTTGAACCACTGTCGACGATTTCCATCCGGTATAACTTTTTCAACTCATCGAAGTTCATGTGTTGGAAATAATTAATTTGAGGTGGCTACTGCCCTGACATCATGTACTTTCGGGGAAAGAGTCAGGATTGGCTTGCTTAATAAAGTACAGGATTTGTTGCCTGATGCCTTTAATGGATTAAAGTTCCACCTTTTTCCCTCTTAAAGAGGGGACCCGATGAGGATGAGGAGGTCCTGGACAGAAAGGCTCGTAAAGTTGTAACTGGGCAAAGAGATACGTCCTGTGGAAGGGGTAGTACCGTTCCAAGGTTCCCACCTCATCAAAGGGTCTTCATTCTTTGCTAAAAGCTACGTTCCGGAGAAAGTAGTACCTCCCCTGTGGGAAGGAATTGAATATGATCCGGATCTCTGGACAAAGCCGACAGTTCTGAAATTCTTGCTCCTGAAGCTAAGCTTAATAAAAACAGTGTTTTCCTTAAGAGCATTATAAACGAGCATGTGTCATTATCGGTTTCTGAAAGCCAGTTTTAGAACATCGTTTAAGAACCATGAAACTGACGTAGGCCTTACAGAAGGTCTAAGTCTAGCACATGCCTTAGGAATAGACGAGAAGTAGGAATCCGTCAAGTCTATGTTGAACCCAAATGAAATATCTTTTTCAAGGCTGACTTGTGTCGTAATCGTGCTAGCTGCTAAACCTTTTTCAAATAAGGATCTGAAAAAGGATATAGCTGAATTAACTGTCATGATTCTAATATCAGATTCTCTCAGGAAGATTGCTAACTTTTTGACAGCAGCATCATACTGTCTCAAAGTTGAATCCCTTTTATCGGATTCCAGGAAGAGAATATTCTGAGGGTCAATATTCGCATCTCTTTTGCCGCAAAACTTCATGAAATCCATAAAGTTAGGTTTTGAGAATCCCTGAGGAAGCGAACACAGTCTTCGTTTGTACTGACTGGGAGAGCCTGGGATTGGGGATCCGAAAGAGGACGAAGGCCCAGCTCCAGAATTAGGGATACCAATTGCTCTTCGGCCAGTCTGGGGCTACTAGAGCCACTTGACCCTTGAACGTCCTGAGTTTGTTTAAAACTTTCAAAAGAAGATTCACTGGGGGGAAGACATAAATCTTCTTCCAGTTGTTCCAGTCTAGAGCCAGGGCGTCCGTGGCATAAGCCAGAGGGTCCAGGTTGGGGGCTACATAACAGGGGAGTTTGTGATTCGCTTGGGACGCGAAGAGATCCACCTGTAGCCCTGGGACTCTTTTGGAGGATCCATTGGAACGAACTGTTGTCCAGTGACCATTCCGATCTAGGGGTACTGATCGGGATAACGCGTCTGCTATGACGTTTCTCACTCCAGCTATGAGTGGAGGAGAGATGCCAACTGAACTTGTCTGCCAGGGAGAAGATGGCTACCATCACATGATTTAGATGACGTGACTTGGAGCCTCCTCTGTTTATACAATGTACTACCACTGCGCTGTCCAGAAACTAGCTTTATGTGGGAGTACTTTGGTGGGCGCAACCTTTTTAGAGTCAAGAACACTGCCATTGCCTCCAGTACGTTTATATGGAACTGACTGGAACTGAGGTGACCAAGTTCCTTGAACCTTTTGGACCTGGAATACCCTCCCCAACCGCTTAAGGACGCGTCTGTGTGGATGGTAATCCCTGGTGGAGGGAACTGAAGGGGGGTACTGACACTGACAAATTCTTGACTTTCGCCCACGGCCGAAGTCGATTCTTTAGAATCAGAGGGACTGAGGATAGTTTGTCCCTGGACCTGACATTTGCTCGTGAGCGCCAAATTCTGGTTAGGTCTTTCAGTTTGGCTTTCATTAAGACGTTCGTCACTGATGCAAACTGGAGAGACCCAGGATCCTCTCCTGAGCTCTCCTTGACGCCAGTTTGTGACTTAGAAATTGCTTGACTGACTTCGCTATTTCTTTCCTTTTGGTTGATGGAATCGACAGAGTATGGGAGGATAGATTCCATTGAATGCCCAGCCACTGAAAGTCTGACTCTGGAGTGAGTCTTGACTTGGTCCTGTTTATCTTGAAGCCTAGATATTCCAGGAACTGAATCACTTTCAGTGTAGCTCTGTTGCATTCCTCGACTGTTGAAGCCCAGATCAACCAATCGTCGAGATACGCTACTACCATAATCCCTTGCGATCTGAGTTGTTTGTACTACCACTTCCGCTAGTTTCGTGAACACCCTGGGTGCCACGTTGAGTCCGAAGGGGACTACCTTGAAGGAGAATGTCTGGTCTCCTATCTTGAAACCCAGATATGGACGGAAGTGTCTTGCAATAGGGATATGATAGTAGGCGTCTGTAAGATCGATAGAGGTTGGTGACGGCCCCACGGGGAAGTAAGGTCCGCACCTGTGAGATCGTGAGCATCTTGAACTTGTCGCAGCGGATGGCTAAGTTTAAGCGGGACAAGTCTAAGATTACCCTTCTTTTTTGTGAGCCTTTCTTTGGCACGCTGAACAAGCGACCTTGAAATTTTAATCTCTTGACTCACGCTATAGCTCCTTTCTGAAGGAGTCGTCTGCGTACTCTGTCAATTCCTTGGAAGGAAGTTGACGGAAAGGTCTGGATGGAGGTGGGGTTCGTCCAACCAGCTCCAACCCAGGCCTTTTGACACTATGCTCTGAGCCCATTCGCTGAAGTTCCACCGGTGGCGAAAGTGAAACAGCCTCCCTCCTACCTGAAGTTCTTCATTGGTTCTGGTAACCGCCTCGGCCTCCTCTGAAGTGCTTTCCCCTGTTAAAGGGGCCTCCCGATCCTCTCCCACGAAAGGAACGCTTACCTCTGCCTTCCCTTACCCGAGCGGTCATACTTCTGCGAAGCTTGACTCTCGAAGGCTTGATTGTAAGCTGGGGAGATGGCGTAAAGAGGTGGAGGCGCTGAGGCTGAGGGATATCACATAAATTGGCTGTGATTGAGCCTTAGAGGTGGAAGGTTGGGCAGTTTGCACTAAGGGCACCGTTGGAACTTGCTGAGGAAAGCGTGGCTGCTTTTCTGGTAAGGATGGAAACGCCTAGGTTTCCTCTGTCCCTTACCTTTAGGTGTTAAGTCTTGTCTCCTCTTGCCGTAAGGCCCCAACGGTCCTTAAGGCTCTGGTTTAGCCTCGTAGCCTCTGACTGTACTTCCTTCACCATAGCTTCTGGGAAGAGATCTGCTCCCCAGATGTTAGACGAGAGTAACCTATTCGGCTCATGTCGAATGGTTGCCTCTTGCAGGACATGCTTCCTACAATTCGTTCTAGCAGTGGCAAACTCAAACATATCCGACTGTACCGTTTGAGTCAGGGCTTTGGTCATGAGCTTAAAAAGCGGTTCTGAGCCATAAGCTATGGTTGCTACCTCGGACATAGCCATAGAGTTAATCGATCTGGCTAATCGCGATTTCGCGTCAAATTCAGCCTGAATAAGGCTATCTGGGAGCCTGGGTAGCTTTTCACCAAACTGCTCCATAGCACAGTCCGGTTTGAGTTTGCCAGCTGAGAAGGTGTTTGGCAAGTCCTCCCCACAATTCTCCGGCTGAGGGGAGCAACGGAGATGTGGGATCTGCTTTCCTTTAATTAATTGAGGCATGGATCCCCCTTCTGGGCCGCATGGATGGTAGACCTAGCGATCTTTGTTCAGGAACGGGAGCGGTGGGGTACTCTCCTCCATTGTTGAAAATGGTAAAGGACTCTTGAAAGGTTGTATATGGTGGAGACAATCCATGTCCTCTAAACATCTGA
Source organism: Macrobrachium nipponense (assembly GCF_015104395.2). Classification (NCBI taxonomy): domain Eukaryota; kingdom Metazoa; phylum Arthropoda; class Malacostraca; order Decapoda; family Palaemonidae; genus Macrobrachium; species Macrobrachium nipponense. The sequence goes on along the minus strand of NC_061103.1, from coordinate 10,646,105 downwards.
GCCATTCTCTCTGAGCCTGGTCTCGTGAATAGAGGACTGTCTCCTTTGGTACCCTATCATCCCGAACCATGGCTGAAGCTGTAAGCCTTGCGTAGCCTATGAACGGAGGCTGGAGGCCTTCCGGAAAGAACTCGAAGTCCTCTATCCTTCGAGTTCCGAATTCCGGTATGGAGATGAGACCGTCTTGGAAGGGGGCGTATGATGCTACTCTCCATGGATTGTTCATCGAGAACGGAGGTAGTGAGTCATACGGAGGAAGCTGAGTTCCACTCGTATTGGAAAGTGAAGGAGAGGCTAGAGGGGCTTCTCTCAGTCCGGCTATAATGGAGTCCTGGGAAGTAATCCTCCTACCGACAGACGAGAGATCATTTGTTCCATGCTACTCTTTAAGACCCAACCAGGTCGCCCACCTGTTGCAACAGGCCAGCATTGGAGTCCAAGGCCGGAGCTGCTGCGGAGGTGGAGGGGTGGCTCTGAACCGGAACTAAGGGTAGCGGAACTGGTGACTCTGCCGGGGTGCGAGATCTCTCTCTAGAGGATTTACTCCTCGAGGACTTAGAGCCGGAGCCAGAAGCTTTAGACCTATCTGCTCCGGGATTGCCAGCCGGAGACTTACGTGAGGAGGAAGACGCCGAAGTCGACTTCTTAGAAGACGACGACGTCTTAGTCAAGGATTTCACTGCTTGACCCTTGACCTTAGGTCTAACCGAAGCGTCAGGAGGAGTATAATATTCATCGCCTGTAAAGCCTTGGAAGGATGGAGAGGTTGCAGGAGTAGAAGAAACAGTCACACCCAAGGGTGACCCTTGGGTGTCCACCCATACCTACCTCGACCAACAGGTCGTCTACACATACATAGGTTCCACATTAATATCTAAAGTCGCGTACGTCCGTGGAGATATCCTGGTCTTGGTCGGTTAATGAGGCAGCCAGCTGTTGTTGGATGAAGGCGATAGTAGGGGCCGCCTCTACTGGGTCGACGTATCCTGTCGCCTTGCCTCCGGGGAAGATTAACAGCGCCAACCGCTTCTCCAAGATGTAGGGCATACCCTTGGCGGCGTTCTTCCCAAAACCGCCGACCCAGGCCCGCAGGGTTGCCAGAGCGGTATCTTTCACTGCCGGCGCCTGGAAGAGAGGGCGAAGATTAGATTTAAGAATCACTTAAAACTAAACTTAAAATATAACTTAAACTTAGATGCCTTAAGTTAAAAGTAGGATGATGAAAACTTAAGCACTAAAACAGAAGCGGAGATGGAATACTCACCCCTTCTAAAAGCTGGCTCACCAGATCGTAACATATGGTACACGTCTCATGGTACCAGACCTGGATGTCCCCGTGCAGAGTCGCGCATGGAGCATGGGACCGGCAAACTTCGTGTCCACATGGGTCCTGAAGTGTGGCGGCGCATCCCGGATGCTCACAGTTGGTGGCCTGTAAGTGGGAAGACACATGAGTATCTTAAAGAATAACACTTACAGGCTAAAGGACAGAAGAACTTCCGTTGCATGCCGGAGCTCGGAAAAATTTGGGCATAACCCCCCCTGCATCGCCTGAATAGGCTATAATCCCGGGAGATATCCGGTAAGACATAAGGGGGGGGAAGGTTTAGGTACTTAAGATAAACTTATAGTTAATCTAACACTTAAACCTAAAACTCAAACGAACCGGAACGAGTCCAGTGCGTGGCGGAGTGTAGTAACTCAGCGATGGACGGTAAGTTAGTAGGGACCTACTGTATGTTCCGGTCCACTCTACTGGATGGACTAACATCTTCCCGCTAGATGCTAGGACTCCGATCAGGAAAGGAGTCCAAGTAAGGACGGGAAGAGCGAGGAGACATACAGGCTCGAGCGAACCGGAGCGACCAGGAAGCAACGGATGGGGGGAAAGGCCAGTACCCTCCACCACGTTACCACCGGGCCGGACCGATGAGCCGGAGAGATCGCGTCCAGTCTGGGTCTGTCCCGCCTCCCTGGCCCCTCCGCCTGAGGGGGGGAGAGGGAGGCATGCTCGGGTATGTGGAGCGAGCGTGGGCAGACCGACCCACCCTCCCCCGACTCAATGGAAGAGCGAGAGGAGGGGGGAAGGGGACTGGGCAGGCGTCTGGCTGTCTCGTGATCGCGTAGTGACCACGAGACGGTAAGACTAACATAAGACAACTAAGCCTAGGACCAACCAACTGATCAGAGAGATGCTATCGGGAAGCAACTGAACTGAAAAGCGGTAGCATGGTGACCCACTGGGCCAAAACCGTCTGATCAGAGAGATGCTATAGGAAGCAACCTAACTGATGAGCGGTAGCATAGGCTCGATGAGCCAGGACCTAGGCTAAGCCAGACGCCTAACTAACCTAAGCATAACAAAATACATAGAATAAATAAAATAAAAGAAAGAAAACAATAAAGTAGGAGAAAAAATCCAGGAGTGTACGACTAACCCGAAGGAAAGTCTACCACTCAAAGCTAGTCAGAGGCCGATACTAAGAGCCGGGACTAGGGTCTGGAAAGAAGAAGCCTACATAAGGTAAAAGACATGCATGCATGGCAAACCTGAGTAGACAGTACCCTAAGATAAAACGGATAATTAATATGAGCGTACATTATATAAGGGGATGTTCTAGGTATGGGAGACCGAGAACGAACCCACCACGCGGCAGAACCATGCTGCCATGCTTCCGACCCCGAGTTCGTATTTATACCTAAAAAACGGCAAATACTGACTGAGGGCCGAAAAGAATCAAGTAACCATAATTACTGAGTACTTAACTTAGCTGCTGCAATAGCTGCACGCTCCATTATAGATAAATCCAACGAAAGGGCACAAAAAAACACAGAGAGAAAAATATCACAACCGACTCGTGTGCGCTAACTTGAAAGGATGCCCACCAGAGGCGCAGCAGTCGGCAGCATGGGATGGAGTAGTAGTAGTACGAGCTGCTCACTCTGTGGGTCGGCTCTCCTCATGGAGGGTTTTTGTTGTGGGAGATTTCTATTGGTATTTGGCTCGTGGTAGTGGTCTCACTCGCCTAGTGTTCATACCGACACCCTCTTGGAGGGTGAGCGAGTCAGTTATACTGACCTTTTTCTTTATTTTATTTATTCTCTGGTATGTGTTAGTACATTTACCCTAGAAATAATAGATTAAAGGATATTTCGCGCAGCGACACGAGCTGAGCCCAGAAATAGCATATTTTGTTATAAATCAATATATAGCAGAAGCAAAGCTGATGAAATAAAAGTAGGCGAGTTATCACAGCATGTCACTAAATGGAAAAATCAATAACAAAATGGACAACCAACCTTGATGCCGAGATAGACAAGCCGCCGCAGCACAAGATCATTACTCTGGAAGAGCTTTGTCATGGCAAAAAAGGCATCAGTGGCCTCCTTGGCAGCAAGGTTCTCCCCCTGGTTAAGGAGGTACAGGATCTTTGTGAGGACATGGGTGCTCCTTTTCACATTAACAGGGGTCTCATTGAACACCCTTGCCTCTTGCAACACCGAGGTCTTGTCAACACAATGGTATGGATTGCCGCCTCCTGCAAAAGTATTACAGACTGTATTAAGCTATCCAAAGATATGTGAATACAGTATACTGCTTAAGATGGATCCTCTTCTAAGTGACGAAGCATATAACCAGTAATCATGGAGTAACATTATAACAAAACTGCTGGAGATGTCCATGCTGTGCTTTCAACTAAAAGTTAAAAAAAATTATTATATATTTACATACTCACATACTGCTGAAGAAAGATAAATTATGAGGGCATCAGAAAACACAAAAACATTTACTAAAAATGTTGAATTACAACTCTTTTCAGTACACCAGGCTAAGTAGGTATTCATTTTATAAATATAATAAAATAGCAATTAAGCTGAAATCTGCTACATCACTGCAAATGTAGGCATTCAAGGTTATGAAAAACCTAATATCTAAAGCAACCTAACCACTGTCAACTCTGACTGGACCAAACAATTACCATTTAGGATTATTTAACACCACTAAAACTAATAATCACAAATAAACAACTACTATTACAGTATAGGATTAATTAGCACCACTAAACAAATAATTACAAATAAATGACAGAGTTCACAGAATACAAAACAAAGCTAGTTCAAACATTTTACCAAATGCAATAATGGTGCATCTTTATAACAAAAAAACCATACCGAACATTATGGCTTGTCTTCAAATTGAATAAACTTAAAGTCCTTGGATAGCAGATACATATCTATATAACCCATCCCTGAAAGTAAATACCTACATGAAGTTCTAAAAAAAAAAAAAAAAAAAAAAAAAAAAATTTATTATTTGGATACTTACTGTAAAAATAATTATATTTTCTTGCCTATCAGAGCATATATCTAAGCTATATCAGAGCATATATCTAAGCTATCTTGAACCAAAGGTAAGTTTCATCCCAAATAAAACTAAATAATAATAAAAATTCAAACATCATAAATACCAAATCATAAACAGGTCTTCAACTTGGTAAATTCAATAAAATATTTTAGTAAACTTTATAAGATTGAACTATGCGTACCGAGTGAATGTATAATTAACACTCTATGGAGGAGTTACGGTAGTTGCATTCAACAACGTTCTCAAGGGTTGTTAGAGAGAGAGAGAGAGAGAGAGAGAGAGAGAGAGAGAGAGAGAGAGAGAGAGAGAGAGAGAGAAATCGTTTGATCTAAACTTTTCAGGAAACTAGTCTTGAGTATCTGGAGTTGGGGTGAGTACATGTTTGTGTTTTGTGTTCTGTGTGTAGGTAAGTCAATTGTCCAGTGTGTATTCCGTAGCGTGAAGAGGAAAGTGTAGCTGACGGTGAGTTTGGCAGCCGGATTGGTCAAATTTATGTGGGGGTCTTGCCTGCTTGTTATTTAGCTTGTGATCCCACCACAACTCTACCTATCTTCTGTATAAACACATATACACACTACATACAGTGGGGCCCCAATAATTTCTGTGGGCAATAAAGTAATACATACCAGGAACTTGTGTGATTTGCGTTACACGAATTCACAGACATGCAAACTTTTCATTGGAACTTGAATAATTTCCATACACAATTTTTTAATCCATGAGACACTCTGCAAAACTGTTTATGACTAATTTTGTCAGCAATATATCAGTTTTCAAGCTTTTTTGTGTAAATCAATTAACATTTATTATAAATAATAATTCTCTCTCTCTCTCTCTCTCTGTACTGTAGTAGTAGTAGTAGTAGTAGTAGTAGTAGTAGTAGTAGTAGTAGTAATAATTAGGGAAGATGCCTTCCTGAGGGTAGTAGCATTGAATATTATAAGTTATTTTCTAATATGTGCAGTGCCTCTAGAAAATGTAGATGTCTTCGATCCAGTGCTCGGTCGATAATTTCTACGTTCGTTATGAGCTCAGCTCTTTCTTGTCTTTCTGTTATGATTTTCTCTGTAATGACTGAAAATGGCCCCCCACTTCTTGAAGGTGGCAGGAGAGATGCGTAGAGAATCTGGTAGTGGTCATCCTGACATACATAAGAGTGGTGGCATCCTTCCACCAGGCATGTAAATTCGTAGATGGCACTCCTTCTCTTCAAAGACATTTCTGGGGGCACTTGGTTGTTTTTAAGAAGCAGCCAGCTGGTTTTCATGTTTTTATAATAAATTATCAGGATAATTTCATCCCTTCTGCAGTGGTGGAGACATTTTCATTTATTATTTTCCTGATAGCCTTTTCATCTTCTAAATATGTGTTGTGTATGTAGTTTTTATAAATTACTTTTATAGATCCACTTTAGTTGTCGTTAGTTTCTGTCGTGCTTTCCCGGTGCCAGTTATTTATGGAGTCTTGGGTTTGATGTTCGACCATATGATTTGTGAAGTTATGAGGATTTGTGTGGACCTTTCGATCTCCCTCGTGGTTTCCCTCCACGTGGAGCAGTCTGTGAGGGTGTGACAGATGAAAGCATCTACCACAAATCTTTTAGACCTATCTGGGCACTCACTGAACCCATTACGGTTTGGACCTTGGTTCGTGGGTTTTTAATAAACTATGGTGGTATAACCCATAGTAGTCTGCTGTACCTGAACATCCAAAGAGGGTAGGGCCCCATCAATGCTGCGTTCACGCGGGAAGCGGAGGTCGGAACATTCTTTTAAAGTCCTTCTTTTAGTTTCAAGATCCTCTTCTTTTTTTACTCTTATGAAGGTGCCGTCTATGAAACGATGGTATTGAGGGCAGCATGGGATCTTACTGAAAACCCTTTCTTTGATGTCACTCGTGTAGAAATTGGCAATAGAAGCCCTAATGGGGATCCAATTGCCACGCTGTCAATCTGGCAATAAAAAAATGTCCTCTGTGGGTTGTGAATGGGGCCTTTTTGGTGGATATTTCAAGACGCCCTCTTAGGGCTTCCTCAGGGATGTTCAAAGCCTGTGTCTCCTCACATCTATATACTCTACTGAGGATGTGCACAATCGTCTCGTTGACTGGAATCCCCATCTGGGGTTCTATTTGCCAATTTCTACAAGTGTCGTCGAAGAAAGGGTTTTCAATAAGATCCCTGCCCTCCTCAATACCATCGTTACATAGACAACACCTTCTTATAGTTCTGAGATAAAGATCAAGCTGACAAAATTCTTGATTATGCCAACAAAATACATCCTAACATTAATTTTACAATTGAATATAAGAAGGAAAATAAGCTGCCATTTTTGGATGTAAACAGTTTTTAGATATGATAATTTTAAAAATGATATTGTTATTGTACAATAAAGTTTCATACATACTTACCTGGCAGATATATACTTAGCTATAGACTCCGTTGTCCCCGATAGAAATTCGAATTTCGCGGCACACGCTACAGGTAGGTAGGTCAGGTGATCTACCGGCCTGCCGCTGGGTGGCAGGAATAGGAACTATTACCTTCTAAGGACAGATTTTTCTCTTCCACCTGTCTCCTGAGGGGAGGCTGGGTGGGCCATTCAATCGTATATATCTGCCAGGTAAGTATGTATGAAACTTTATTGTACAATAACAATATCATTTTCATACATTCAACTTCCCTGTCAGATATATACTTAGCTGATTGGCACCTTTGGCGGTGGGTAAGAGACAGCTAATTACTGATTAGACAGGTAAACAACATACGTTGTAGGTAATAGATAAATAAAACCTTGGTTCCTATGTGTTTAGACGAAGGGTTGACTTCCTAGCTATTGCTAGGTGTCTGCTTCGTCTCAAAGAGCCTCAGCGAGGATGTGACCTATGGCTAAGAGTTTCTTGTAGATCGTGTCAATGGGGTCTTATCCACTTACTCGACAGAATCTAATGGTCATTTGTCAATGGGTCCCTTATCCACTTACATGACAATACACCTATGCCTAGGGGCATAATTAAGGAGCACAACACCGATCCCGATCACCTGATCCTAACACGAGGGTTTGTGCTTAGTTTGAAAAGAGCTATCCCCAAACTCCTTTCAAACCAAACCAAAAAAAAAAAAAAAAAAAACACTATGTTAACATAAAAATTAACTCAGTTAAGGATCAGTGTCGGCTCCCTATCCCAGCAACGTATCCGTAGACACGTAAAACCAAGAGAGAAGGATCTCTCGTAGGTCAACTTGACCTCCTTCGTGCAAAGGAAGTCAACATAGAGTTGCATCTCCCTTAAGTTACAGCTAATATGTCCTTCACGACATATTGTTATGTAACGAACGAGAATTCATAAAAGCTCGCACTTCAAGCGCTTTTAATTCTCAGCTGTTTTGAAGGAATCATCAAGTCATTCATGAAGTGCTTTTTAGCGATCACACTTATTTCAAAGAAGACCAGGGCTTCCTTTGAAATGGATCTTTTCTGGATGAAGCCTAGAGCCTGGCTTGCGCCTGGGTGGCGCCTCGAGTCTGGTTGGAGCCTCGAGCCTGGCTGGAGCCTCGAGCCTGGCTGGCGCCTCGCGCCTGCCTGACACTTGGTTGGGCCGCCTAGCTCCTGGAAGGCGCTTTTGCCTGACTCATGGCTGGCGCCTCGCGCCTGGAAGTAGCTTCGCGCCTGGCTCCAGACTGGCACTATTTGGCGTCTGGCCCCTGGCTGACTCCTCTCCACTTCGCTGGAGCTTCGAGCTTGGTAGAGTCCCGAGGATGTCTGGCGATGCCACATCAGACACTCTTATCTGTCTGACTTGTTCTCCTCCAGCGCATCTGCGCTAGGTTGGAGGCCCCCTCTTTCTCTTCATCAGACAATGACAGTGTTCCTTGAAACTGTCTGCCTCTGGCTTTTTTACGCCTGTTTTTGGCATTTTGGCGCCTGGTTGGCGCTACATTGTCCGAAAAGTCCTGAAACTCCACAATGGTTTATCAGGAGATTGGAGAAGGGTGGAAGAAATTCTTCCACTTTGAGCTTCTGGCCTCTCCGGCAAGGGAAGGTGATTGTAGTAAACTACATCCATTAGACGATAGGACATCTAACAGTATGAAGAGATAAGAGTCTTCCTCCGAGGATGGATCCTTCTTGAATCCTTCCGTTGCTAACGAGATCTCTTCTTACTTGCTGATGAAGTTCCTCGTGCAGAATCTTCCCTATCCTTGTCCGAAGGAAGGGAAGGGGCTTGGAAGTCGAAGGAGACTCCGAGCTGAAATTGGGAGGACTCCTGATTTCTAGCTCCTTACTGTATCTCTCTGAATACCTTCTGGGAAGCATTTCGAACCCTCATCGCATCCCAAAGACTTTGTAGGCAAAAACGTTTGAAACCATCTCTTCTTATGTAGGTGAAAACGTAAGTACCCTGCCTGGGCAACGAAACTTCTATCTGAAATCATTGAGTCAGGAATAGAGGGTTTTAGTTCTCTTGCCAGACATACTATGCTGGCAAGAACCCATTGCCGAGTCTCCATTAAATCTGATGCGAGATTCCAATGCACAAAAAATTCACCTGTCTTCTTGGTAGTTAAGGGCCAAGAGAAAACAAAGAATTCCCTCATAAAATTTCTCAAAGAAGTTTGATGAGGAGCAGTTCCATCTTGTCGGAACACGGAATCTGAAGCCACAAAAGATCCCATTCGAACGAAGTACATGATATCCTACTCTTGTCGTATTGAGGTATCGTATCAGATCCCGAAGATCTTAATCCTCTGCTATCTCTAATTCTCCTTGTATAGACAGAGTATAGCCTTTTACTGTGCTCTTTGATAGCAGATATATATAAAGTTGATTCTTCCCTCTGAAAAGGAAGAAAAAACCTATATTGTGTTCACAGAGGTATCGGAAGAGGACAGTTTCCTCTTCCATCAAACACGGTCTGCAGCAATTCTATGTCCTGGCTATGACTATTGTCATTCACCTTTAAAAAATTCTCTCATTCATGTCCACTTTTGGTCAGTCTGCACGAAGACTGACTCAGAGTGGAGAGGTTGTTAAGGTCCATTTGTAATAGATGCTTATAGAATATTCAGACTGTCTTGGAAAAGACTTCCAAAACATGCTGTGAGAAGAACGTGACCTCTGTGAATCCAACCTCTAAGGCCAAAATGAGGCATAAAGTATTATCCTCTCTTTCTTTGACGCCCTTTATCTTAAATTCTGTAAAGCATTTATATTTAGGGGTAGGGGAAAAAAAAAAAAAACTAAAGTTTATTCCCCTTTCTATAAAATAAAAGATGGTGTATATTGCTACTTCTCTTGGTTCAAGGAAAAGGAAGCAGTCTACAGGAAGCCTGTTCGTCTTCTACCTTGCTAAGAGATCTGTGAAGAAGACTTTCCGTAGGTTCTCACACTCTTTGCAAAATGTTGAGACATATGATAACAGTTATTTACGTTGATCGAGAAGGTTCTCACGGACATGCAAATCTTGCATCGAACCTCTTTTTCCAAATAGGTTCTCTTTGTTAACGCGAACAGGAGCGAAAAAAAGAGATTCTCAATGCTCTTTGCGATATGAGAGTGTCGTGGAAATTGGCCTAAGTGATTAAATGGGTAACGAAATCAGGAACGAATCTTGCCGTTACCGAGCGTGCTGTCTGAGAAGCTACTGGACTATGATAATAACTCGCTAAAACGAGAAAATATCTTGGATGGTGCTCTTGGCTCATTGCGCCAGGCTGGCGCTTCTGCGCATTGCGCCAGGTTGGCGCTTCAGACCGGCGCTTTCTTCTAATACTCTTTATGTTATGTGCCAGAACATCTGTGCCTTTATGGTACCCGACATCCTTACACATGTTACTTCCGTTCTTAGTAGGAAAAAAAAACTCTTATATACGTAGTATATTCTATTCAGGGAAACCATTTCTGCCACGAAGAGAATGTTCCCATTCCACTCATCCATCTTCTCTTGAGCAATATCTGATTCTAAAAAGGTTGTGTGCGTTTCTGCTAAAGACTTGACCATACCGTAGTCTTAAAGTGAATTCTCTACTACATCCATCTTCTCACTAAGCATGTATTCTAATAAGCCATGCTTTCGTAAGCATGAGAGCATTATATAATATAATGTTCTGCTGTGTTAGAATCCTTTAATATGTTCCCTACGGTAAACAGCATTGAAAGGTTATAATATCTTTCTTATTGAAAGCTTCTTAGCAAAAGGCAGACAATATTTTTATTTATGTTAGCTTAACTATCCCCTCCATTCGAGACTAAGTCCATGATTGTAGGGGGAATATACGGTTAACCATTCGATCCCGTTGGAGAGAAAGATGCACCGACTGCTAATAACCGAGACCTGGATGGTACTGTATTGGCCTTACGCTTACAATGACAGCCCAGCCGTCTCGCTCGCTGCCTGGCTGCATTCATCGTGAGTTGCCAGTTACTTCATTTAATGAAGGAATATAATAAAATTATTCCCGAGCCTAAGGAAGCTCTCAATAATGCCAATTTAAGCCAAACAACCTTTGTTAAATACCGAAGCTGAGTAGGTATTGTCGTAACAAACTTTTTAAGCGAAGTCCTTACCAGGAAAATCCTGTAAGGATATAGATAATTTCGTAGCGAACCACAAAGGCAACTATGGTATGCGTATATGACTTGTCATTCAGCAGTCGTATGCAGCAAGTCTTCCTCTACATTCTTTCCTCTCCGATGCGGAGAGAGAATGGAAATTTTGCCTCTCCGTTCTTTTCGTCAATAAACACGAATTAGCATTAGTCGAAAGAGATCGCAATGATAACTCTCGGATCGAAGAGAATCCCTCTTGGAGATAAGGCCGTATTCTACGCCTCTATTATCTGGAAGAGCCTCTAATCAATGAATGAGAGCTCGTACGAACCTTGTTCAATTTGCAAACGATTGCCCACTCTTTCTGTAAATGGTTGGTTGCATTATTTTAGAAGGAGGAAGATTTTAATATCGTCTTATTAGTAATGAACTAATTTTTTTCAATAAAAAAGGTCGCTAAGGTCTTACAAACTGAGAGACCTGCTCCCTTATTGGCTTCCAATTCCGATCTATCTTCCATTTCCTGTCCATCAAGTTGGGAGAAGAATGAGCAACCGGAGGAGAGCGCCTCCTTCCGTAAGGTGAAGGGCTTTTAGCCGTACCGATTCTAACCTGACAAGGGCTAAGGCCGCCTGTGCGACATCTTGAGTCCCCGCCAGGAAAAAAACCGATCTTGCTCTTGCCATTACTTGCATTAAGACTATCCTGAGAAGGGCGACGGCCGCCTGTGCAACAACACCCGTCCTTATCAGGAGAAATCCTCGAATGTCTTTCACCTTACGCAGAATCAGGATCTAACTCCATATACGATGAAGATCCTGGTTTATAGCTTCAGGCGCTTAGCGCCTCATCTCAGGCGCTTTGCTCCTCGTTTCAGGCGCTTCAGGCTTTCAGGCGCTTTGCGCCTCATCTGAGGCGCTTCAGAAGCCTTGCGCATCGTTTCAGGCGCTCCAGGCGCTTTGCACCTCATTTCAGGCGCCTCAGGCGCTTTTAGCCTTGTTTCAGGCGCTTCAAGCGCCTTTCTCCTCGTTTCAGGCGCTTCAGGCACTCCGAGCCTGTTTTCAGGAGCTTCAGGCGATTTGCGACTCCTTTGAGGAGCCTCTGACGCTTTTTCGCCTCTCTTCAGGCTCTTCAGGGCGCCTGCGCCTCGATTCAGGCTCTTTAGGCGCTTCGAGCCTCATTTCAGGCTCTTTAGGCGCTTTGAGCCTCATTTCAGGCTCTTTAGGCGCTTTGCGCCTCATTTCAGCCTCTTCAGGCGCTTTGCGCCTCATTTCAGGCTCTTCAGACGCTTTGCGCCTCGTTCCAGGCTCTTCAGGCGCCTCGAGCCTTGTTTCAGGCGTTTCAGGCGCTTCATGTCCGAGGAGCTAGAAGCTTAAAAATTATATCTAATTCGTTCTTCTCAGAATAGATATATTTTCATATAAATGTACCGATGAGGAATTTGTTGAAATAACTCTTTCAAACCCCATGGGATAGAGCCTCCGTCTATTTGTACGGGGTACGAAAACAGGATAGGGCAATGCCTCTACCGCTACTGTTATCGAAAGATATCTCTCTGAGGTTCCGATATCTACGACGAGATTATCTTGCATCTTCATTGAATCTACGCCGTTGAAACTTTCTTCTCCTTATCCGTCACACGATAATAATAAGGGAACACATTACATTAGGACGCCTTTCCAATGGCGAACTTGGCAGTCTGGGACGTTCTACAGAACCTGCCGAGGGACGCCTGATCGGTGGGGATTCTCTGAAACCCCCCGCCTGCGGTTGTCGACATTCCTTCTCCTCTGGGCTTGTGAGCTTGGAAGAGGTCTAGACCTGGGAGCGAGACAGAGCCGATCAGACGCACCCTCCATTGCAATGGGGGAACACTATATTCACTTCTTACCTTTTAAAAGCTTGCATTTGAGCTATCCATTTATCTTCAATTTGCATATATAAATTTGTAGTTTCTGAGGAGTAAGAAGGTGATGAGGATGCAACAACTACTAGTACTGCTAATACTCTAACTGCTCGTTAGCACAAACGCTATTAAAGCTTATAAAGTAAGCGTATCTAGTTTATATGCTTTTCTGACTTCCTAAGTAGGAAATTAGAGTATAAATATTTCCTTAATAAAGTTGTAACCTTTATTACATGTAATAATGAATAAATATTAATAATTCTCTTTATGGCAAACTATGTGAGTGTCTACCGATGATTTCGGTAGTTTCACTTAGTATTTTCTTCGAAATTTCGAAGCAAAATTCATTAAAAAGTTAATAAAAGCGTATGCCGAACCAAAGACCCAGTACTTCCCTGCAAAAGACAGCCCAGAAGATCGATGGCGATGAAACACGAAAATCAAATCAGGAGGAACCGTAAACGTATGTTTACAGTCCAAACGATAGAGAAAAATCTGTCCTTAGAAGGTAATAGTTCCTATTCCTGCCACCCAGCGGCAGGCCGGTATCCATGACGCCTCTGGAAACCCTAGTGAACCTGTCCAAGTTGGGATCCTGAGCCTCAAAAGTTGACAACGCTTGCTGCAACTCCGCAAAACCTCTTGTCAAGTCCCTGCCTTGTGAAAGCCTTAGGCTCTGGGGTGGGTGCTTCTTCTTCTTCCTCTATCATCTGCTTCTCAGTTGTATCAGGTCCTCAGCAGATAACTCCTCGCCATGAGACTCCAGCAGCTCTGTACATCATCAACCTCCATCTCCAAATTGATTTCCTTACTCAGGGCAACAACGTTCTTGACAACTAGCTGAACTGTGTCCTCAAACCCATGGAAATCATTCACAAATTGAGGACAAATTTTCTTCCAGACACCATTCATGTTTGTTTGCTTAACCTCCTCCCAGGAATTAGCAATGTTCTTTACAGCATCAAGGATGTTGTAGGATTTCCAAAAGTCCTTCAGAGTCAAGTCCTTCTTGGTTTCAGTTGCCTGTAAAGCCATAGCAATTGTCCTTCGTAGGTAGTAGGCCTTGAACGAAGCAATCACTCCTTGGTCCATAGGCTGTAAAAGGGCCGTGGATTAGGTGGAAGGTAAACCACCTTGACATTAGGGTTGAAGTCTCCCAGCTGGGCAGGTGTCCAGGGGCATTGTCCAGCACTAGCAACACCTTAAAGGGGATACCCTTGGAGGCGCAATACCGCTCCACACTTGGAACAAAATGGTTTACGAACCAGTCCTCAAAACACTGCAAGTGGTCACCCATGCCTTCTTGTTGGACTTCCAAATTACTGGTAGTTGACCCTTCCAAATGCCCTTGAGTGCCCTTGGATTTTCACCGCCTGATACACCAACAAGGGCTTCAGTTTGAAGTCGCCAGCAGCATTACCCCCAAGAAGTAAAGTTAGCCTCTCCTTGCTGGCTTTATGACCGGGTGCTGACTTCTCCTCCTTGGCGATGTAAGTGCAGTTAGGCATACGTTTCCAAAACAAACCTGTCTCGTCTACGTTAAACACTTGCTGAGCAGAATAAACCCCCCTCCTTAATTATCTCAGACAACGCTTTAGGAAATTCACTCGCTGCTTTCTCATCCCCACTAGCAGCTTCACCTTGCAATTTAAGTTATGGTAATTGGCCCGAGCCTTAATCGCATAAACCAACCCCTACTAGCCACAACTCTTCACTTTCACTTCCCTCCCCCTTTTCTTTTTTTCAACAACGCTTCAAACAATCTTTTCGCCTTCTCCTGAATCACCATAAGGCTGACTGGGATACGCCGTTGATTTTTGGTCTTCCAACCAAAGCACCAATAACCTTTCCATTTCAATTATTAGACCACTACGCTGCTTAGTTATCACTGTCGCTTTCATAGGAGCAGATCCTTTCACATGTTCAACGATGCGCTCTTTATCTTTGATAATGGTAGCAACGGTCGAACAGCTAAGGCCAAGCGAGCGGCCAATGTTTGTTGGCGTTTCTCCCTTCTCAGATCGCTTTATAATGTCCACTTTAATTTCCATGGTGATGGCCTTTCTTTTTCTTCGATGCACTACCATCAGAAAGAGTCCGCCTTGCGCTTGGGAGCCATAACAAAGAGCAAAAAGTTACAAAAACGATGACAACACGAGGGAGAGACAGGCAGTGTAAACAACCAAAATGGCGTATGGGCGATGGAATGCGTAGCGAAGGCGACGCCGTCCTCTCCCCCACAAAGCGTATTCTTCCGTTCGCCGTGCGCCCGGAACTAGTTCGCGTTTGTTTACGTTGCTTACGACGCTAACCCGCGTAAGACGGAACGACGCAAATATTATTTTTTATATTTTTATGGGGCGCATTCGTAACCACGAAACATTCGTAAGTCGAGACCGGCGTAACCCGCCAGGACTTACTGTACATAGCTAAGACTCCGTCGTCCCCGACAGAAATTCAAATTCGCCGCCACTCGCTACCGGTAGGTCAGGTGATCTACCTGCTGCCTGGGCGGCAGGACTAGGAACCATTCCCGTTTTCTATCATCTTTTTCTCTTCCACCTGTCTCCTGCGGGGATGGCTGGGTGGGCCATTAATCGTATATATCTGCCAGGTAAGTAATGTATGAAACTTTATTGTATTATAACAATATCATTTTTCATACAATGAACTTACCTGTCAGATATATACATAGCTTGATTGGCACCCCTTTGGTGGAGGGTCAGACAGCTAATATGGAATAGACAGGTAAACACTATGTTGTAGGTATAAAAGAAAAAACCTTGGTTCCTACCTGATAGGTGTAGACTTCGTGGCTGTAGCCCGGTAGTCTGCATCACCTCAAGACTTTAGCGAGATATTAGATCTATGGCTAGAGTTCTTGTGGGTCTGTCGATGGGTATAAGAAACCGCTTACTCGGCAGAGCCTAAAAGGACTTTGTGTCAATGGGTACTGGACCACTTCTATGACAACACACCTTGTGAAGGAGCATAACCAATCCCGACCACCTGATCCTAACCACCATGTTAGTATATAGAATTGTTTCTGAGTTATCCCCGAACTCATTACAAACAACCCATAACTCGAAACGAAAAACTCATTTCATACAAAAATCTCAAAAAAAAATTTTAATACTCCCCTAAAAGATATCACAAGAGTTCCTTACTGAACAACAGTGACTGGCCGCCAGTGCAGCACCAAGCCCTCTTTGTCAGCAGAAATCTAGAACATATCTAGTAGAAGGTATGTACAAATTTAAGGATTGGTGTTTGCTCCCGTACCCAGTATTGTATCCGCCGATACAAAAGGTCCCAGAGAAAAACATTTCTCGTAGGTCACGCGAACGTCTTTAAGATAGTGAGATGCAAAAACTGAATTGCACCTCCAATATGTCGTGTCAATGATTTTCTTTAACGACATATTCTTCTGAAAAGAGAGAGACGTCGCCACTGCTCTAACTTCATGGGCTTTTACTCTTAAAGGCGGAAAAGAGTCGTCAGGACAGAACTTGTGAGCATCCGTTAATGACGCTCCTAATGAGAAAGCTAATGCGTTCTTAGACATGATTCTTGTGGGGTCCTTAATCGAACCCAAAGACTTTGTCTAGAGCCTCCCATTTGTTTCTTTCTTTGTAAGAAGAACTTCAGGCTCTTACCGGGCAAAGAGACCTCTCTGTTTCTCTCCCTACTAGACTCGATAAGCCTTTGATCTCGAATCTCTTGGGCCAGGGATTCGATGGATTTTCATTCTTCGCTAGAAAAAGAGTTCTAAACGAGCAAAAGGCCGAGTCTTTGTTAAAGCCGACTTCATCTTCTAGGGCTCATGAAGTTCGCCAAACTCCTTTTGGCTGTCGCCAAAGATAGGAGAAACAGCATTTTTCTTGTTATATCCCGAACTGAACGAGCTACGTGGGGAGGCTCAAATCTGTCAGACGAAAGGAACTTGAGAACTACGTCCAGGTTCCAGCTGGGGGAGAGTTAGTTCCTTCGATTTTGTAGTTTCAAACGATCTAATCAAGTCGTGCAGATCTTTATTCTCAGCAATGTCTAGGCCTCTGTTTCTAAATACTGCCGAAAGCATGCTCCTGTATCCTTTGATCGTCGATACAGACAAATGAGAGACCTCTCTCAGAACAAAAGGAAATCAGCGATTTCGGTTATAGAGGTACTGGAGGAGGACAACTTCTTAGACTTACACCACCTTCTGAATACCTCCCACTTCGACTGATAGACCTGTCTAGTGGAAGCTCTGCGGGCTCTAGCTATAGCGCTTGCAGCTTCGCGAGAAAACCCCCTCGCTCTGACAAGTCTTTCGATAGTCGAAGGCAGTCAGAGCGAGAGCGGGGAGGTTTTGATGAAACCTCTCGAAGTGTGGCTATCTGAGAAGATCCATCCTTTTTGGAAGGGATCTTGGGAAGTCTACTGTCCACTCCAGCACCTCTGCAAACCAATCTTGTGCTGGCCAAAACGGGGCTATCAGGGTCATCCTTGTCCGTTGGACGCTACGAACTTTCTCAACACTTGTCCCAGGATTTTGAAAGGGGGGAAAGCGTACACGTCCACATGAGACCAGTCCAGCAGGAAGGCGTCGACCACGAGAGCTATTGGGTCTTCCACCACTGAACAAAAGACTTCCAGCCTCTTGGAAAGGAATGTGGCGAACAGATCTACGTGAGGAGTGCCCCAAAGATCCCAAAGACTCTGACCACACCTCTGAATGAAGAGTCCATTCTGTGTGAAGGACCTGGCTTCTCCTGCTCAGTCTGTCCGCCCTGACGTTTCTCGTCCCCTGAACAAATCTTGTCAGGAGGGAGATGTTTCTTTGTGAGGCCCAAATTAGCAGATCTCTTGCTATCTCGTAAAGCGACACTGAGTGCGTTCCTCCTTGCTTCCCGAATGTAGGACAGGGCTGTAGTGTTGTCCACATTCACTTGGACCACACTGTTCGTCGCACAAAGGGTTCGAAGAACTTTAGCGCCAAGTGAACTGCTAGAAGTTCTTTGCAATTTATTTGTGCCAGGACACCTGTGCTTGCCTTCCAGGTGCCTGACACTTCTCTCGGTCCCTAGTGTTGCTCCCCAACCCTTCTTCCGATGCGTCGGAATACAACACTCGGCTTGGGTTCGGAACTTCCAGAGATTTTCCCTTGTTCTCCTTTTAGAGGGGACAACCACCATTGCAGGTGTGGTTTCATCTCCATTGGAAGGAGAAACTGTCGGAGAGAAGTCCCGTCTTCCAGTTCCAAGATCTCCTTAGAAAAAACTGAAGAGGGCGAAGATGTAGTCTTCCTAGAGGAAAGACTGTTCGGCGAGGAAGGGTACCTAGCAGGCTTAACCATTCCCTCGCCGAAGTCCGTTCTTTCCCTAAGAAGAGAGAGACTTTTTCCCCAAGCCTCTCACGATTCTCTCTTGCGAAGGAAAATACTCGAAAACCCCGAGAATCCATCTGAATCCCCAGATAGACCAAGTTCTGTCTGGGAATCAGCTGTGACTTCTCGAGGTTCACGAGTAGTCCCAACGCCTTTATCAGGTCTAGGTCAAAGAAAGGTCCTACAAACACTGTCTCTCTGTTCTGGCCCTGATGAGCCAATCGTCCAAATATAGAGAGATGTTGACGCCTTTGAGGTGAAGAAACCTCGCCACATTCCTCATCAGGTTTGTGAAGACCTGAGGAGCTGTGGACAGGCCGAAACACAAGGCCCTGAACTGAAAGATCTTTCCCCCCGTCATGAAACGGAGGTACTTCTTCGACGAAGGGTGAATCGGGACATGAAAATAGGCGTCCTGGAGATCCAGCGACACCATCCTATCTCCTTGACGTAAAGCCGCCAGGACTGAGGCCGAAGTCTCCATAGAGAACTTCTCCTTTAGAACGAACTTGTTCAGAGCGCTGACATCTAGAACTGGTCTCCAGCCCCCCGAGGCTTTTGCAACCAGGAAAAGCCGATTGTAAAACCCCGGAGAGTTTTGCTCTAGAACCAATTCTATAGCTCTTTTGTCCCACATTTCATTCACCATCAGACGAAGAGTATCCCTCAGTACAGGGTCCCTGTATCTGGCTGACAGTTCCTGCGGAATGGTCGTTAGTGGAGGACTGTCTTGGAAGGGGATAAGATATCCCTTCCTGATTATGGACATGGAAGAGGCGTCCGAGTTTATGAGTGACCAGGCGTCTGCAAATTCGAGAAGCCTGGCCCCCATGGTGTTTTGGAGGCTGTCTGTCTCACTTCCCTTTCTTAAAGGGACGGGAAGGAGCCTTACCTCTCCTCTCAAGACCTCTTCTCTTAGAGGTAGCTCTGGAGAGAGGGCCTCCTCGAAAGGGCTGAACCGTAGAAGTCGGTCCTTTCTTGTCAACTGAAACAAGAGGTCTCTTCTTCCTTGCAGTTTGCAGGAGAAGATCCTGAGTCGCCTTCTCAGTCAGTGATCGAGAAATGTCCTTCACTAACTGAGAAGGAAACAGGAAGTCAGACATGGGAGCGAAAACCAGGGCTGCTCTCTGTGAGGGAGAAACCGCCTTGGTTAGGAAGGAACTAAAATACTCCTCTTCTTAAGGAGTACTGCTCCGAAAAGAGAGGAGATTTCTCCTGATCCGTCTTGTACCGCCTTGTCAATACAAGCAAGAATACTCAGAATGACTTCGGGGTCTAGACCATCCGAGTCATGAGCTTTGCTTAGACATCACCCCTAGGGACCAGTCTAGGAAATTAAACACTTCCAAAATATGGAAGAGTCCCTTGAGGAGATGATCCGTCTCCGAAACTCGCCCAAGACACGCGAGCTCCATTCAAAGCGTGTCTCCTTGACGAGTCAACCAAGGTTGAAAAGTCCGCTTCGGCTGCCGCTGGGAGAGAAAGGCCCATGTTCTCCCCAGTTCGGTACCAGAAACCTCTCTTTGCCAGAAAGTATGGCTGGAGGCATACAGAAGGTGGTTCTGCCCAGATCCTTCTTAGACAACATCCATTTGTCTAAGGACTGAAGCGCTCTCTTCATAGAGATCGTAGGTCTCATCTTCAAGACCGACGAAGACTTAGGCACAATCGCACTTGAAAACAGTGATCGAGGCGAAGGAGGAGCGGCAGGAGTTAAGAATCTCCGTATTCCCGTAAAAGAAGGTCAGTCAGAACTTATAGTTCGAGACTCCTTCTCTACCGTCACCCTCTTCTTCCGAATTCTATCCTTCTACACCTTGTGGAGAATCGGCCTGAAAAACGAGAGGATCTTCATTCCGTTCTCTCTCTACTGGTGACAAACTCCTACTAGGAGAGGGGCTCATAGAGTGAACCGACTCTCTCTCACGTCTAAAAGAAGTCTCGCGTCTGCTTGATTCTTCGCCCTGAACAGCTCCTCGGCCTTGGTGGCCTTGCGCTTGTCTTGCTCGCTTGGCTGGCGTTCGCTTGGGGAACGTGTAGCTGGCTGGCATCTCGCGCCTGGCTGCCCGTCTCGCCCGCAGTTGCTCTGCCCGGGCCCTCCCCAATCCTCTCTCGCGCTTGTCTGGCGCCTCACGCAATGTTGACTCCTCGCGCCTGGCTGGCGCCTCGCTTGCTTGGCTGAATCCTACGCGCCTAACTGGCGTCCTCGCGCCTGGCTGGCGCCTCACCCTGAGCTTATCCTGATCTAGAGCAACTCGCCTCGGATAGCATCTGAAGTTTGTACAACTCTTCGCGCCTGGAAGACGTCCCATGTCTGGAGGACGCTTCACGTCTGGCTGGTGAAAGAATACGAGACTTCTTAATAGGAAGTCTACGTCCT
This sequence comes from Macrobrachium nipponense, assembly GCF_015104395.2. Taxonomy (NCBI): domain Eukaryota; kingdom Metazoa; phylum Arthropoda; class Malacostraca; order Decapoda; family Palaemonidae; genus Macrobrachium; species Macrobrachium nipponense. The sequence continues at coordinate 10,625,537 of NC_061103.1, read as the reverse complement.
TCTTGCGAGGGGGATCCCTCGAAAGAACTCCAACCAAAGAGGCAATCTGTTCTTGAACTGCAAGCATATCCTCTTGGAAGCCACCCCAAGCGTCCTCTTCAATAGAAGAAGCAGGAGAACTCGAAAGAGTGCAATCCTCAATACTGTTCTAGGAGGCGTCGAAACCAGCTTAGCCTTCTTGATAGAAGAAGGAGCTTCCCTCCGAGAAGCGTTCTGGGCTCGAGTCGAACGCGCGCTCTTTCCAATGCCTTTTCAGTGGCCTAGAAAGATCCGAGTCCACCTTCCACCCTCGTTTAGGTGAAGGAGAACCGGACGACGAGAAACAATCTCGTAGGACGCTTCTATTAGAGCGGTCCTGAGCAGACTGTAACGAAACAGACCTGCTGAAGGGACGCCTGACCGTTGGGGATTCCCCACAACCTCCGTAACGACCTTTCGACTTTCCTACTCCTCTGGGTATGTGAGTT